>NC_062215.1:102629729-102933290 GCF_902686445.1 Sciurus carolinensis | reverse complement strand
TGAGGCACTGGGTTTGATTCTCAGCATCACATGTAAATAAATAAAATAAATGTCCATCGACAACTAAAAAACTTTTTTTAAAAAAAGAAAGAAAACATTTCTTACTAAGTTAGCATGAACATCTTTTTTCTCATTTCAGTTTTTTAAATCAAATAAAAAAACAAAGAAAATTTAGTATAGTTTGGTCTTTGTGTTAATAAAAGAACTGTGTTTCCTCTGATTTCAGTTTAAATACAAACAAGGTTATCGGAAACAACTTGGACACCATATTGGCTTCCGGAGTTTGCAAGATGACCCAAAGCTCGTGTTATCAATGAATGTAGCCAAAATGCAGAGTGAACGAGAATACAAGAAAGACTTTGAAAAATGGAAAACCAGGTACACCAGCCCAGTGGACATGCTGGGAGTGGTGTTAGCCAAGAAATGTCAGGCCTTGGTTAGTGATATAGACTACAAGAATTACTTACATCAGTGGACATGCCTGCCTGATCAGAATGACGTCATTCAAGCTAAAAGAGCATATGAACTACAAAGTGAGGTCGGTGTCTGTTAAATTCAATAGTTTATGTATTACTTCATATTTCATATTAGTAGCCATTTAGTCATAAAAAAGAAACTAGAAAGAGGAATTGTCATTGAAAAGCTAAAGTGCATCTATTCGTGGTGCATAGAATCACTTAGGGAATAGGTACAAGAGGATGAGTTTTGATGGCTTGCTTTGTACTTCCACAGAATGTATATAAGTCTGACCTCGAGTGGCTGAAAGGCATAGGATGGAGTCCCCTTGGTTCTTTGGAAGCAGAAAAGAACAAACGGGCTTCCGAAATCATCAGTGAGAAGAAATATCGCCAACCTCCAGACACAAACAAGTTCACCAGCATTCCTGATGCCATGGACATAGTTCTGGCAAAAACAAATGCCAAAAATAGGAGTGATGTGAGTAATTCTTTAGAAATTTACCAAATAGATTACAGTGGCTGCCATTGGCAATCTCTCGATAACTTTCACTTAATAAATGAGCAGAAATCTGAGTGTGCTGTTGTGCGCCTGTAATCCTAGCGACTCACTAGGAAGGCTGAGTCGGGATGTCAGCCTGGGCAACTTAACAGGACCCTGTCTCAAAAACAAACAAGCAAAACTAAAATAAGTAAATGAATAGATTAAGAGAGAATTGCATCATATAATACAACAAGATGTTTCATATTGGTTCACATTATTTGAATTATCAACTACCTTACACTGATTAATATAAAAACTCTGGTGTCAATTTTAGTTACTTAAAACTTCCTTATTTAACCAGATGTATTGAGAAATTATTGAATATACTTTTTTCTTTGAAACTTGAGTACTTTAAAGACCTAGGGTTTTGTTGTTGTTGGGATATGAAGGCAAGAGGTTCTAAATACCTTACAAAGACAGTGGAAATGTTATGAAGATTGTATTTTTCTGCCAAATGATTGATACATTTAGGTCCACTAAATCAATATAAATCAACAATTCTATAGCATAGGTATAATGGTGTATTCCATCTTCAACTTATTTTCTTCTCTAGTACCGACTTCAGTGCCTGGCATATAATAGGTGCTCAGTAAGCATTTATTGACTAAAATAAATAAAAGCAGTTTGGAATAATTTTTATGCAGAAAAGGGAAAGGTTAAGAAGTACTCAACTAAAAGCCTAATCCTGAATGTCATAGTAGATTGAATTATGTATACTGAGATTCTGAACCTGGTAAGAAAGTTTAAATAAAAGTAAAAAGGAGTTGGGGGTATAGCTCAGTGGTTCAATCCTGAATATGGTTAAAAAAAAAAAAAAAAAAAAAAAAAGCTTAAATAGATACATAATTAGACCCCTGAGAGGGTCTAAATATATATACTATAAATATATATACTATATTTAATATCTATATATTTTATGTTAATCATATAAATTATGAGTTTTAAGTAACATGTAAACTCATAATCAGCTTATGGTAAGCATCAGTAAGTTTTAGTTCCTCTCTTCCTAAGCAACCCCTCAGAATTTTTGCAATTTTGTTTTCTAAAAGTTATAGTAAATACTGATTTATCAATTTCATTATGATTGTCTAAGTATTCTTTTCTTCTTTTTATTTTATGATGGCAGTTTGAATACAATCAATTGACTAAGGCACAAATTTATGCAAAAATATTTTCCTCTTTTGGAATCCTAGTTTCTTGAGAGGAAGTTCTGACTAATAAAATGAGCAAGAGGAAAACTCTGAATCATAAAGTTGATGGATACATCCCCAGCAGTGAGCCCTAGGTACAGGGATGCAGAAATATCGATCTATTAAGGCCTCTGGAGCAGAACTCAGACCAGGCTCCTTGCACCTGCTGCCTCTTCTTTTACATAGGCTGATAAATCGGCCAGCATAATCAACATTAAGCACTTTTTTCTGTGTTCCATGGAATGAAAATGGCACATGGCGTTGAAGCAATGATCTCATTTAGTGGTCATTAACAAGACAGTTTTGTCCCACAGAAGTCATTTGAAATCTACAAATATTTTTGTCACAACTTGGGGGTGGCATGCTACTGTCCTCTAGTGGATAGAAATTAGGCATGCTGCTAAAAATACCACAGTGCACAAGAGAGCCCTCTATAACCAAGAAATGTCCAGCATTTGACACCAATAGTAATAAGGTTGAGAAATTGATGTTTTTGATTGGAAAGGTTGGCACAAAGCTGGGATAAATAATGAAAATTAATGAGCTTAGATTTGTTTGGGTCCTGAAGGTCTTAGTCAGCTTATTTAGGTTACATGAGCTATAATATACATGTTTAAAAAGAAAAGCACCAACCCCGCTCATCTTACACAAAACATCTCAAAGGGAAATTGGCAAGTTCAAGGAATTCATGAAAATTTTTAAGCTCTTATATTGGAATAAATGTAGGCATACATAAAAGTTGAAAACTAGTATAAATTATGTATTTTTTACCCACATTTCACAAACATAAATGTTTTAACACATTTGTATTCTCTTTCCCTCTATTCGTCCCTCCTTTTTTCCTCTCTCCTAAATGTATCTATATGCCAAAGTAAATTACTTTATGGTGCCACATCACCCTGAAATACTTGAGTGTGAATCTCCTGAAAATAAGAACAGCTCACATAACTTACACTAGAATGATCAAAATCAAGAAATTAATGTTGATAATTATCAGTTTGCAGTATTTGTTCAATTTTGTTACTAATGTCATTTATAGCAAAAGAAAAAAAAATTTTCCCTGGTCCAGGATCCAATCCAAGATCATATGCTGCATTTTCTTGCCATGTCTTTAGTCTCCTTTATTCTGGACTGTTTTCTCACTTTTTCTTTGTCTTCCAAGTCCTTGACATTTTTGAAAAGTACAGGTCAATTATTTTGTAGAATCTCCTGCAGTTGTGTTTCCTGGTGTCCTCATGATTAGATTCAGATTCTGTCTTTTCAGGATATTACACATCGTGACCCGAGTATATCACATCAGGAAGTGCATTATATCAGTTTGTTCCTCTACTGATTGCTTTAACTGATCACTCTCAAGTTACCATTTTCCTCTTTGTAATTCAGAAGTATCTTCTGGGATATTTCAAGCATTATGTAAATAACCTGGTTTAGATAAGTGAGATTTTTGTTTGGGTCTCCTTGTTTCCTATTGAAGACAAACCTAAGGATAGCTTTTGGACATCAAAGAGATTTTAATAAATTCCCAAATATAATCTCTTTGGTGATTCTGATCCTCCAAAATAATACTAATATAAATAGTAAGCCTATTGGAAATTCTGAGGTGCTACAAGGTAACAAACACGTGTTGGAAAGTAGGTAGGCAAGGCATTCACTTGTGACAGAGGGCATGCTACAGAACCTGGCTAGCAAGGACACCTGGGTGGGCAGTCCACGAATGCAGTGGACCCTTCACCCTGTTTGGGGGACTTGTGTACAATTTACACAATTGACTAATTTTAAAATTAGGGTGGGAAAAAGGGAAGGGCTATAATTAAAATGGCTATGATTGGATCCAATTAAGGCTGAAAATGGACTACCAGACTTTCTATTTCTCACAGCCACATAAGAAATGAGACTTCCTAATTTCTAGGCACACTTTGAATAAGTTGTCTTTTGAGAAGACAAGGGTTGTCTCCCAATTAAACACTAAGGGAGACTTTACAACCCCCAAAATGGAAAACTCTGTTTTCTTTTGATAACATTGGCAAAGGTTCTAATTATCTGGACAGATTTCTTCTTCTTTTTTTTTTTTTTGCCTTGCTGGGGATTGAACCCAGGGCCTTGTGCTTGCAAGGCAATCACTCTACCAACTGAGCTATCTCCCCAGCCCTGGACTGATTTCTTATGGGCAGAATTATCTGTAACTTTGAAAGGGTAGTCCTTACTATACATTTTGGAAGACGATTGTGTTCCAGATGCTCATATTATCTTCTATGTCATCAATTATAATGTGTAATGTAAATGTACTGTTTAGTGATGCTTAATGTAGAAGCCACCTGTATCATACACTGATCTAATAAAACTAATAAAAAATTCTTATTTCTCATTTTAGAGACTTTATAGAGAAGCTTGGGACAAGGACAAGACTCAAATTCACATCATGCCTGATACTCCTGACATTTTACTGGCTAAGGCAAACTTAATCAATACAAGCGATGTAAGTTTCCAAATTCAGCATGCATTTTCAGAAAGCTCATTTTAATTGCTTCTGTGTCATTGAAGTTGTTTGGAAGTTCTTTTGAATCCCTGAATCATTTTAATTAACAAACTACATGTGACTCAGATCCCTTATTTAAAGCTTTTAGATTGAACCTCAAGATTTTGGTACTCCCCATCACAGGCAGACTTGGAAGACTGCTCTCTCTGTGCTTTATGTTCGACTATTACACATCTCATCTTAATATAATGGTTTATCTCTTCCCTGTATGGGGAAGGTGTTTTCTATAGGCAGAGACAATTCCTACTGGTCTTGGGTGCTCTCCTAGCACCATGCCTGACACATAGTAGATGCTCAATGAAAGTTTGATTGAGGGAATGTATGAAATTCATGCAGGATAATTTCATTTTTTGTTGTCAACATAATCTCCTAAATTTATAGGTTGTAAAAATTAAATATTTTAAGAACAGATTTTAAGCTCCAGTAGAATGACTTCAATGGTAAATGTTAGAATAATAATATCAGGAGGACTAACATAATTCTCAATTATTCAATTATGTCACAAATATGAAGAAACAAATGATTATACATAAATTGTAAAATATTAATAGTTAAGCTCTTTAAAAATTTTAGCTTTGAAAAATTTTGAAGGAGTCTGTATCTTACCTTCAGATGTTGATCTTTCTTTGGATGGCCCTATATTATGAGGCAGTCATTCATAGTGCATTAGCCACATGGAAGCAGAAGTAAGAGCCCCTTACACTTGATTTTCCCCACTAAAGGAGTAAGATGGAAAAGTGTTGCTCTTTTCTAAAAGCAGCTCTTTGTAAAACACTCAATGTTAATTGGAAAACAGTACCTAAGTGATCTTTCATTTCATTTTTCTATCAATTTGCTTCTGCATTCTCATAAGTATTTGGGAAGAGCTGACATTTAATTTTATGCATCTAGGCAATTGAAGAGCTTTAAAGTTTAAAATAAGATCATTAGCAATCCCTGACCATGATTTCCAATTACATTTGAGTAGTCCAGAGCACAGATACTATTCTCATGGACTCTAAAAAATATTTAGCACATTGGATTTATTATGCTGCAGTTGTTTATGGAGAATGGTTTTGCCGAGTGACCTTCTTCTCTCGATAGAAACTCTACCGAATGGGTTATGAGGAGCTGAAGAAAAAAGGCTACGATCTTCCTGTTGATGCCATACCAATCAAAGCAGCAAAAGCATCCCGAGAAATTGCCAGTGAAGTAAGACCTTATCCCCTGTTGATATTGATTGAATTGCAATTCATCACTTCAAAGCATTCTCAATGTAATTTTAAGTAGAACAAAATCTTCTGTGGGATAACAAATTAAAACAGTGGAATAGTCCCAGACATGCAGTGTGGGATGAGGGATAAGATCAAGGATATACTTATTATGTATGAAATTGTAACTGAATTTAGCCTTTAATCTTTCCTATCAAAAAACCACAATCTGTGACTCTCCAGGATTAGTACAAGATTAAGAGTTAATGTGCTTTGTAATTTCCCACAAAAATGGCAACATAAGTTAATTTTGAAAGAAGTGAGATATATTTTTTCCCCTCAGTACAAGTACAAAGATGGTTACCGCAAACAACTGGGCCACCACATTGGAGCCCGGAACATTAAGGATGACCCCAAGATGATGTGGTCCATGCACGTGGCCAAAATCCAGAGTGACAGGGAGTACAAGAAGGACTTTGAGAAGTGGAAGACCAAGTTCAGCAGCCCAGTGGACATGCTGGGAGTGGTGCTGGCCAAGAAGTGCCAGACCTTAGTGAGTGACGTGGACTACAAGAACTACCTGCACCAGTGGACGTGCCTGCCTGACCAGAACGATGTCATCCACGCTCGGCAGGCCTATGACCTCCAGAGCGATGTGAGTCTAAAGTTTCTCTTTGATCAATTAAATATTGTATCTGCTTTTCTCAGTGTCAAAATTCCCCTAAGGTGATGGGAGTTGAGGTTACACAATGAGTTCTACTTCCCTGGACTAATGCCCAGCTCTATCCAGTCACCAAACATCTGGTGGCATCATTATTCCACAAAGAAAGACCAGCAGAGTCATTACTTTGATGGAAGCCTCTAGATTGCTGATCTAGGCAATGAACACATGTTTCTGTTACATATTTTCTAAAATATTTTCTGATCTGAATATTTTGTTAATTGAAAATTCATACCAAAATTTTGAAATTTCACAGGAGTTCATTGAAATAATATACATATATATGTACTCATATGTAATCTTATATACTATAAACTTTTATTTCTTTAGGAATATATGCTTTCATTTAGTGATTTGACACTTGTAATTTCAGAATTTGTACAAGGCTGATCTTCAATGGCTAAAAGGCATTGGCTGGATACCTACTGGTTCTCTAGAGGATGAGAAGAACAAAAGAGCTACTCAAATTTTGAGTGACCATGTTTATCGTCAGCACCCAGATAAATTCAAATTTTCCAGCCTTATGGACTCCATACCGATGGTTTTGGCAAAAAATAATGCTATTACCATGAACCATGTAAGTCCTTTCTTTGCATGAGTGAAGTATTGATTTTTAAAAATTGTATTTGGTGTAAATGAAATTTGTTAATATAAAAGAAAATTCATGTTCTATTCTTTTGTTGATATTAAAGTAAGTTTTAAAGTAAGTGTGCTTCTTACTGACAGGAAATGTCTAAACCTGAAAGTGTCACAACCAGGTCACAGAGCAGAATCTCTTTAGTCTCATTAAGAATCAGACTCTCCATTACTGACCTGTCTTCTGTTTGTTTTAGCACCTCTATACAGAAGCTTGGAATAAAGATAAAACCTCTATCCACATTATGCCAGACACCCCTGAAGTTTTACTAGCTAAACAAAACAAAGTAAATTACAGTGAGGTAAGCAACATATTTGTGGTAAATGATATATTTGCCTTACAATGCACTTTGTAAATAAAACTTATAATTATTTATGTCTATTTCAGAAATTATATAAACTTGGCCTAGAAGAGGCCAAGAGGAAAGGCTATGATATGCGGCTCGATGCCATTCCTATTAAGGCCGCCAAGGCCTCCAGAGACATCGCCAGTGATGTAAGTACACGTGAGAAATTCTTCACCTTAGCTTTGGATCCAAGATCACTTTCTCTATCCTAGATTTATAATAGAGCAAGTAAGCTACGAGGCTAAACTGTTGCTAGTGGTTTATTTTTGCAGCAGATAGTTTAAAATAGTGGTAATAAAATTCTCAGCCCCCAGGTTAAATTCTAGCTATGGTTGAGTTCATAGCAACATGCATTTCAAAACATGTCCATTTCCTGCTAAACAAAGCATTGGATACTTGACTGTAAATCAGATATCTTTCTGGCTTTTCAACATGATATATTTCTTTTATACAATCAAACTTATTGCAGGGTTCCTTCAAAACTCAATTCAGGGGGGGAAGGGGAAAAAAATAACAGAATGAATCAAACAACATTACCCTATGTAAATTTATGATTACACAAATGGTATGCCTTTACGCCATGTACAAACAGAGAAACAACATGTATCCCATTTGTTTACAATTAAAAAAAAAAAAAAAACTCAATCCATGCCTTACAAAGACTGAGTAAATGGGATACACTATTCAAAGTCCAACCATCCATGTGGACCATGTTTGTCCCTGCACCCAGTGATGGGCTGTAGAGATTTCCTTCTTTTAAAAAATTGGTTCTTTTTAGATATACATGATAGTAGAGTGTAGTTTGACATATAATACATATATGGAATAAAATAAAGGTTTTCTCACATTTCTAAAAGTTTTATCCTTTCTTTTGTCCATCAGGTAGAAAATTTATTTTTCTTTTATTTTCAAAATGTGGGAAGTAATGTTCATAATTTAAAAAATGAATGATCAGTGGTAATAGGAAAGGCAGTAGAATGAATCAGACATAACTTTCCCTTGCTCACATATGAATACACGACCAATATAACTCCACATCATGTACAACCACAAGAATGGGAACCTAAATGGAATGGGTTGCACTCCATGTATGCATAATGTGTCAAAATATACCCTACTTCATGTATATCTAAATTTTTTTGAAAAAATGGATGGTCAACAAAGGGTGAAACATAGTAATCTATATATCAACAAAGAAAATCAAGTTTTAAAATCAAATTTATAAAAACTATTTAATGACATAGGAAAATTCTTATATAATAACTGCAAAGAGCAGGCAACAACCCATATAATGTATGACTCACATTCTAATTTTATTCTGTCTTATACACATGCACTACAAAAAATTCTTTGAGTCATAGAATTGTGTTTTAATTTTTTTGGTATATATATTTCATTTGTTTTTAAATGGTTTGTAAGATGCATGTATTATGTGCTTATATAGTCAAAGGAAATCATTATTTTTTAATTAATAGAATAATCCTAGTAATGTGTTTTACTAAAAGTCAAAATAAATGACAGTCTTTTTCTTCTTCTAGTTCAAGTACAAAGAAGGCTATCGTAAGCAGCTTGGTCACCACATTGGTGCCCGAGCTATACATGATGACCCCAAGATGATGTGGTCCATGCATGTGGCCAAAATCCAGAGTGACAGGGAGTACAAGAAGGACTTTGAGAAGTGGAAGACCAAGTTCAGCAGCCCAGTGGACATGCTGGGGGTGGTGCTGGCCAAGAAGTGCCAGACCTTAGTGAGTGACGTGGACTACAGAAACTACCTGCACCAGTGGACGTGCCTGCCTGACCAGAACGATGTCATCCACGCTCGGCAGGCCTATGACCTCCAGAGCGATGTGAGTGCTAAGGATCATAGAACATGCAAAGGTGGGAAGTTGGTGAATTAACTCCCCCTGGAGAAGGTAGCAATGGGTGACACCAAGCTCACCATCCTAGCCAGCAAAGAATAGCTTGCCTTTCTTCCTTAGGAATGTTAATCCTTTAACCCTCCAGACAAAATGGCATGTAGTCTGAACACTACATGCCCACAAAGAATTACACTATTTTCAGGTGTACTCTTACTTGATTTTATGTCCTTTAGATAAGAATGTATTTCTAATGCAGGACTAAGTATTGATTCATTATTTGTGTCAACAGAATATGTATAAGTCAGATCTCCAATGGATGAGAGGCATCGGCTGGGTGCCCATTGGCTCTTTGGATGTGGAAAAATGCAAAAGGGCAACTGAAATTTTGAGCGATAAAATCTATCGTCAGCCTCCAGACAGATTCAAATTCACCAGTGTGACTGATTCTCTGGAACAAGTGTTGGCCAAGAATAATGCCATCACCATGAACAAGGTGAGATTTCAGAATTCAGAGAACCAAGGTGGGGCTCCTAACGCCAAAGTGAAGAAAAAGAAGAGTAAATGAGAAAAGAAAGAAGTGGAATATTGAGCAACAAGAGACACCCATCATCCTTCATTATTTCTCCATCTAATCATCAAATTGATGATCGATTAGATGGAGAAATAATGAAAACAAATCTTAAATTTCTCAGCCACCATCCCAAATGTCAAATTGATGATAGATTATTTATATTTTAATATTACAATTACTTCATGGTCTTGATAAAATGGCATAAATTTATAGAAAGTACTCTGCATAAAAGATGTTTATTCTTGATTTTTCTTTTAATGATCAACATACATTTTTCAGATACTCAGAAGGTACTTATAAATATCTTTTCTTTTGTGAATTGATTACTTGAAGATGTTTATAATATACATAATGAATATAAAATGCCAAGACCTTTGTCTCTTTTTTTGTTGTTGTTTATAAAGTTATGGCCCTGAAGTTTCTATTAATTGTACACTGAATTTTCCCTGATGGATTTTTATCTTTTCTTTGATAGCGTTTATACACAGAAGCCTGGGACAAAGACAAGACCCAGGTCCACATAATGCCAGACACACCAGAAATTATGTTAGCAAGAATGAATAAAATCAACTACAGTGAGGTGAGCATGACTGCTAATTCTTTGACATTTGCACACTGTTTTTTACTTCAATCAGTTTATTAATTACATGGTGATGTAATGCTACATGACAACTTTATAAAGAATCTTTTTGCTTCATGCAAAAAACAAATCTTAAATTTCTCAATCACCATCACAAATGTCAATCTTTAAGTAAAGAATTTTCATTTAAAGAGTACAAATGACAAGAATTAATGTTTTTAGCAGTATCTAAAAGATTACCTAGGGTATTTTGTTTTATTTTTTATTTTTTTTAAATTATAGATGGATGCAATACTTTTATTTTATTTATTTATTTTTTAATGTAGTGCTAAGGACCAAACCTAATGCCTCACACATGCTAGGCAAATGCTCTACCACTGAGTTATAACCCCAGCCCCTTGTTTTTTTATTTCGAAGTGAGGAAATTAGCAAAAGGCCAAATGTGTCTCTCCTTGATACTAAAGCAAAACTTTGGTAAATATGTCTAAGATTTTTAATTTGCAAAATTAAAGTCAAGACTAAAATTACAGTTCCACCAAGTCATATAGACTTAATAGAGAGACAGGGACAGAGACAAAGAGAGAATATGAATGAGAATCTGTCTGTGTATATGTTAATAAGCCATTTCCTTTTCACTTCTAGAGAGTGTAAGACCACATGCCCCCATTTTAGAATCCTAGGTGCTAAGGCAGAGAGTCAGCCTCCTTTCTGGTACAGGAATCCCCACTCAACAAGTCGTTGACCTGCCTTTGCTCAAGTGTTCCCAGGGACAAGGAACTTATCTCATAAATCCATCTATTCTGGAAAATTCCATTAGAAAGTGCTTCTGATACATGATTTTTAAAAAGTGCTTCTGAAATACTTAGTCACAACATTTCTCAAATCCTTGCAGCGCTCTGAAGCTATCAGAACCAATCCATGCCTACCCTTAGAGGTAGAGATAGCCAGAGGGGTCCTCCCCCACCAGTCACACCCCAGGTTCTCTTTGTAATCTAAACAGTCCAACTTCCTGGGTATTCCTCACACAAAATCCCTGGCAAAATGTGACTGAGACCTGAACAAACTACTTTGAGTGAGGAATGAACAAAGTAGAATATAGCTAGCTATCACATTTTCCCTTCTGGACATTTGATCTTCATTTCTGCATCCTGTGCCCCCCAGGGACACACTGGCTGCTCCATCACTGCTGGTACACATGAACTTGGGATCAACTCCAAGGCATTTACATGGGCTGAAGCTAAGTTTCCCCTCCCAGAATTTATGCATTTGGAAATTTAAATCTCAGTTCAGAGATTGATTTTTATCTTTGTGTCATTTCTTCTTCTTATATTGAAGCTATGGGCTTAAGCTTGTGGAGATTTTTGTGAATCTGTGACTTTGTAAGCTGATGGATTTATTTATTTTTTTTATCCCAACTTGGTGCCACCAACAAGTAAAGTATTGTTTCTCTGACAGCACAGATCAATAGAACATTACTCTTCTTCAGAATATACTTTAGAGAATTTAGATAGAATAACCTCCATCTTAAGTGGCTTTAGGGATACAGACTGCAATTTTAGTGCTTGTGTAAGTAGCCATTCACCAAAAAATAAAAATATCAAGTCCTGCTCTCAGAAAGGAGTGAATTTTTAGCCAAACCTATAATGGAGGTCCTTAAATGAGACAGGAAAACATTCATTGCAAGTGCAGAAATTTCAGGAGACAGAGCCCTTGAAAAACCATTCAGCATTTCTGGAATTTTCAACTCTGCTGAAGAAAACTTAGAAAAAGTATAGGATGACTGATAGTTCAAAAAGACCAAGGGAGAACATCCTTGATTGAGAGCTTAACCTGCCTGGTTTCCTTTCTGTCTTTTCTCCGTTGGCCAGCTTAGTTCAATTCTTTTGTACTTCCATTTCATTTAGGACAGGAAGATACAATGCGACTTTATTACATCACTCTTTTCCTTGAAGATATTTCTTGGTTTCCTATTTTCTGTAGATTGAGCACCAGATTCTTTTCTTTCGGTATTCACAGTACAACTTCAGATTCCTCTCCTGCCACCTCTCTCTAGGGCCTCTCGCACTTCCTTCACCAGCCGGTGCCTTCAGTCCACTGTGCATTGATTCATGCCATTCTCTCTTCCTTGGCTCCATCTTAGTCTATGGAAACCGGCCCATGATTCAAGGTCCAACTCAAAGATCACCCCTCTGCAGGAACTTCCCTGATCCTTAGTTCAGAATAAATGCCTCCTTTCTGGAGTTCTTTGCTAATAAGGTGGTTGAATCACCTGTTGAGGTCTGATTTCTCAGCAATTGGTTCTGTAGGTTATCAGACTTCTATCACTTCTCCCAGAAGCTTTAAAGTTGAGAAAGGTCCCATCTTCATCTTTGATTTCCAAGTACAGAGTTAGTGTAGAAAAGATGTGAATTGAATTAATTGCTGTGAACAATAGCTTATCCACATTTTGCTACCTTAGACCTGAATTGAAGTTTAGTTTTTCCAGTATTTTCAAACTCAATTCACTGTTTCAAAGATTTTTAAAATAGTATATTTTATATATATATGTATACATAAGCATACACATACATATATATAAATTTCAACATCCTTTAAAATAAAGATGCAGTGATCTTCATAGGTACCATTTTCAAGTGTTAATTCTAGTAAAAATCAAATGCAGAAGATTTGGTATTCTCCAAGACAATACTATCACAGACACTATCCATGCAGAATTTTGTGAATTATCTGAGTCCTACATCAGTTTTTGGAGACGAGTGTCAACATCTGATGTTTCCCAATTCCAGAGTCTGTATAAACTCGCCAATGAAGAGGCAAAGAAGAAAGGCTATGACTTGAGAAGCGACGCCATCCCCATTGTGGCGGCCAAGGCCTCCAGGGATATTGCAAGTGATGTGAGTCCACAATTCCATTCCCAGGGTGTGATCAGTCTGATGTGACATTTTCACTGACCTAAATCTTCAAAAACAAAAAGCGTAACCACAAAACAAAATAACTTTCCTGGATTTTTGAAAGTATATTCTGATGTATTTGTCTGGGATTCTTCAGAAAACTACTTTTGAGGGAAATGGAAAATTTGGTATTTATAAAAAGAAGCTTGTAACCTGTAGGACACAGTGTCTTCAGTGAAAACCGGTCCACCAAGAATGAGAAAGATCCATTCACGTGTAAACTGGCGGCATGCAGCTGCACTCTTGGAAATATTTACTTTAAAATTATCACTGTGCTTATAGAAAGTGTAACTCATAAACTTAAGCTTGCCCACTGAGAATCAGGGCATGCCTTTTTGTAGCATTTTAATATGCAGTGTTTTCAAATGCATGTGGCATTTGGTATTACAGTTTGCCCTTGTAAGATTATAAAAAGAAGGCAATTGATCAGGACCAAAAGGAGACTTCTGACCCAACCAGGTAGCCTTAACAGTAGCTCCCGGCTGTGTAGGGCAACATTCCAGGTAAAACCATCAGCCTTTCTGGGTGCCTCAAGAACAGACCATTGCTCCAAAAGTCCAGGACCACTATTCAAGAATGTGGTCATACACTGTCCCTTATTTTGGAATATCATAAAATTTACTCATTTGTGCATGTTAGATCCCCCCAAAATTGATTTATGACAATAGTAGTAATAATAATGATAAAATAGTATTAGAGTTAGGAAGTGTGCTAAGCTGTGCTTAGAGCTTTATGTGCATTATCTCACTTTATAATTACCCTAGGCTTCACAATTACCCCTAATTTGTGAGTTTAAGCAACTTGCCCAAAATCAAAGTCTCAGTGGGTGGAGTTGAGACTCTAGACAACCTCATTCCTTCCCACTGTGCCGAGTTCCCTACTCCCCCCTACCGATTGGTCTCTACTTTCTAACTCAGTTGTCCTTGAAATCAGAAATACATATTTGGGATAATTGGCTTTAGTTCCAGGATGAAGTTATTGGACATGGAATAATAAAAAACAGTGTTGACCCATGTGAAAGTAGAACCCATAACCTCATGAGGACATGTTCTGACCAGTTGGGTTGCTATATCAACTTTACTAATCAGTTTTTAAAATGATGCCAAAAATTTTCCATTGCCACAGAATGTAGGGATTCAATATAAATAATAAATTCTCTGTTGCCACTCTAGGCAGTACTTGACCTGGAGTACTTCACACTTACAGGAACCATACATTCCTTTTGGAGCTTATTAAACACACTGTGCCACCAGGCATGCTTTTCCTGACCTGCTTTTAGTGTAAAAATCTAATTCCCCAGGTTTCCTGGTTCAAATGGGCTCTCCCTGACTTCCACAGGTGACCCCTCACCACTATGTGTGCTTTTAGCCTCCAGAACTATTGCTTAGTTCCATACCATAGATGATTTTGAGAATACTCTACAATTAATGAATTCCATCTATTTTATCACATCTATATGCTTCCAGGGTAAAGGCCATGATACTGGCTACAGTTAGTGCTTAGCTGCAAATGTGAATTAAACTATAAGAAAGTAAGATGATTTTGTACAGATATGTGACCTCTAATGGTTTGCAATGAAGACTGATTTGTGCATTTTCATTTCAGTACAAATACAAAGATGGTTACCGCAAACAGCTGGGCCACCACATTGGAGCCCGGAACATTAAAGATGACCCCAAGATGATGTGGTCCATGCACGTGGCCAAAATCCAGAGTGACAGGGAGTACAAGAAGGACTTTGAGAAGTGGAAGACCAAGTTCAGCAGCCCGGTGGACATGCTGGGGGTGGTGCTGGCCAAGAAGTGCCAGACCTTAGTGAGTGACGTGGACTACAAGAACTACCTGCACCAGTGGACGTGCCTGCCTGACCAGAACGATGTCATCCACGCTCGGCAGGCCTATGACCTCCAGAGCGACGTGAGTGCAGTGTCTATCATAGAGCTGTGTGTGGAAATACTTTATACAATATGATGAGGCCTATTTATATACCTTTACATACAATCCATTGGCCTATTTAAGCTAGGATTTAATGCTCAGTAAATGAGATTTGAATCAGAATTTCAAATAGTTTTATTGCTTATCATGAATACATTAGTAGTCCTTACAAGGAAATGAAGTTTCCAAGTGGAATTGGTCTCATAAGAAACAAAACTTGGGCCAGGCATGATGGTGCATACCAATAAGCTTAGCTATTTGGGAGGCTAAATCAGGATTTCAAGTTCACGTGTGGGCAATTTAGTGAGAATGTGTCTCAAAAGAAAATATAAAAGAAAAGATGTGACTCATTTGTGAAGTGCCCCTGGGTTCAATCCCCAGTACTAAAAAAGGGGGAAAAATGGAATTAAGCAATGTTAGAATTCAGGGTCCACCAGAGGGAGACATTTTCTTTTATTCTCTTAATGGGGAATAAAGTAACCCATTTTTATTAAAAGAAAAAATTACTCTGGAATTTGTTGTTGACTTCCTTGCCAAATGAATGAGAATATAAGTATTGGAATGCTGATGCCAGCTAGGATTCAATGTTACACGTCATTCTCAGGAAATGAAGGAAGCTGCTGGATGTAAGCTATTGGGTGATTTCGCTGACTCTTGATCCTTCAGTGAAGCTCTCTGTATTGAGGGGGTCACACAATAATAACAGGATTTAGTACCATTAAAAGTAGATGCACAATCTTAAATCAGGGTATGAGAAGTACATTTCCTGCACTATATATTTTATAAACATTTAAAGGAATTTTTAAACATTAGGGAACTTTGGAGGATAAAACAATTCACAGTAATCATACATTAATTGGCTATGTCAAGAAACTGTACAGCCCATCTGAAAAACTCCCACACCTCTTCTGTAGCTTTCAACATACACAGCCCTGTGTCTCAAAGAAGAAAGGCTTTCTTGCACATAACAGGTAGTTAAGAAGGGTCATTGTCACCCATGGAGTGACAGTGTCAACAGACTGCCAGCCATCTGTCTGTCAGTTACTTTTTCTGGACTGGCTTCCTCCCATTGTGATTGGTCTTAATAATGTGGGAGGCATTTGAAAAATGTTGTTTTTCATTCTCGCTCTTGTTATTTAGAGGGGCGATAGCTATTCAGCACCGGACAATTCCAATAGGCTTTTTTGTCTGCAAAATACCAGTTTATATTTTCTACTTAGTTGCGATTATAGGAGAACTCTTTCCAATGAATTGAACAGAGGTCCAATACCATTGTTCAGAAGTAGTTATGAATACCTAAGGAGTACATAAAAATCTTTAGCAGAAAAAAAGACTAAAAATGAAGTGAGAAAGATATGGCAAGATAATTCTGGATAAGAGTCAGTGCTTCCTGTCCTGAGAGCCTGAGGGGCCAGGAACTGGAACACTGAACCAATGCCATCGTCATTCACAGTCCTGAATCTTAGATGGTATTGAAGTTGTCAAATATCTGTCTTGGGACCTAGGGATACTACATCATTATTGTATATTACTTCCTCTCTTTCTCTCTCTCTCTCTCTCTCTCTCTCTAAATTATTTTTAGATGTCGATAGACCTTTATTTTATTCATTTATTTACATGTGATACTAAGAATCAAACCCAGAGCCTCACACATGCTAGGCAAACACTTTACTACTGAGCCATAACCCTAGCCCCTCTCTCTTTTTAAAGGAGTATTACAAATATTTTGAGTTATTAGAAAAGGTACATAGAAGGTAATAATAATCCAGCTCAATCCAACCACTAAAAAAAGTCTATTCCTACACCTGTAATTCATTTACCCCTATTGTTTCCTGTACTATTTATGCATTTAATATTATGTTAACATTTCTACAAATCATCAATGTTCTTAGAAAATGAGGCTTTTAATAGTTGTAGACAGTTTCATTTACCAAGGCCTGACACTGATTTATTGATGGCCTGTTGTTGGACACATGTGTGGTTTCTCCCTCTGAGGTGGCATTCTTTGCTGTGCTCGCGGACGTTATATGTGACAATGTTCACTGAACTGACTGAGAAAAGATATTAGTTGGGATCCTAACAAGTTGAAATATTTGACAACCCATTATTATGGCTCAGAGATATTTCTGGGTCAATTTTGAGCATATTTCTTCTTTTAGTTTGCTTGATACAGTGAGTTTGTTTTCTATAAGAAAAATATGGAATCATATTTTATTGTTGATGCCATTTGCATATTTGCTCTAAATATTTTGGTCCTGATGAAGAGTTTCTGCATTTTTTTTTCCTTTTCTCAGAATATTTACAAGTCTGATCTCCAGTGGCTGAGAGGCATTGGTTGGGTCCCCATTGGGTCTCTGGATGTGGTCAAGTGCAAGAGAGCTGCAGAGATACTGAGTGATAACATCTACCGCCAGCCTCCGGACAAGCTGAAGTTCACCAGTGTGACGGATTCTCTGGAGCAGGTGCTGGCCAAGAACAACGCCCTCAACATGAACAAGGTAAACCCCCAAATGCCTCAAACTTTCAAGACTTTCCAAGATGCCAAGAGAAGTTATGATACTTTAATGAAGAGCAGATTAAAAATTATTCATGAAGGGGTAGGGTCACATTTACCTTTTAAATTACATACTTGAAATCTTCTAAATAATTTCTATTTCTAGTTTTGACCTCAATAATGAAGGGTAAGTCTCAAATCTCCAATGGAATACAGGTCAATAGTAACTGTTTTATTTTGTTTTTTTGTAATTCTTGTCTCAAATGTTTTCAATCAATATCTTATCTTTTTTTTATAGCGTTTATACACAGAGGCTTGGGACAGAGACAAGACTCAGGTTCACATAATGCCTGACACACCAGAGATCATGTTGGCAAGACAGAACAAAATCAACTACAGTGAGGTGGGGGCAAAAGCTGTGGTGCTGCACTTATTCTGTTGCTGTCATTGTTGGGGTTTCTACACTCAGTTTTGGGGAGATCCTTGGGCCTCAGTTATAATGGTGCATGGGGGCTTCCTTACAAATGATCAGCCCATCCAACATTTCCTCTCTGGGTCGAAGGTGCTATTTCATGGGATTCTGGACAAATGATGTTACATTGTCTTTTTCAGTTTATGGCCATTCCCAGGGTGAATTAGTGGCACTGAGCAGTATTTTGGGCATTTCTAAGAAATAGTTGCCAGTTAAGACACTGGTCCACTATTTATACTAAAACATTCTTTGTTTTTGCCTGAAATTTGAGTTCAGTTGGGTGTACTATATTTTTATTTGCTAAATCGCCAAGCCTAACAAAGAGGTCTCTAGTAATATGTACCCTTTCTCCACTGGAGTCCTGAATAAAATTGAGAACTAAAACTGTGGAGTAGAAATAGAAGTCAAAATGTCACTTTATTTCTTTTAACTACTAGAGTTAGATCAAAGGACACATGTGTATGAGAGTCAAATAAACCAGCTACCTGAACATGGGAACTGGTTTCCCTACCAGGGTACTGGCATCCTGAGAACAGGTAGTCTGCCTGTCCCCTCAGAGATGAGGCCCTTCTTAGAGAGGGCCCTAGGCTGGTTCCTCTGAGAAAGAGAGAGCTGAGCTGAGCATGCCCACTAATCCCATCCTCACTAACCACACCGATCATTAAGTCCCTGCACCTCCCCAGGCAGAGAGAGTAAGGGACAGAGAAAGGCCAGAGTTAAATAATTGAACTTCTTGTCTAGAAAGAAAATCTCAAGAGGAAAGAAGCATTCTCTAGCAATAACACTGCTTACTGATTTTTTTAAAAAAGTAAAATATAATTTTATAGACATATATTTTACTAATATCATAGGGCCAAAATTTAGAATCTTAAAGTTAAGATTATAGTCAAATTAACTATGTTTTAAGTTACTTTTTTCTCTGATTTACTTTCTAAACATTAAAAAATAATATTGTCACAAAATTTTAAGTAATAAATGAACAAAAATGTATGTGTTTTATTTATAAATTAATAATATTAAACATTGTTCTGCTATTTCATTTATACTTAGTAGTATGTATGAATTGATGCTCTATCAATCTGTACTACTAGATTATATCCATCTATATTGATATGTCTATCATTAACCATATTACAAGCTGCAAATGATGTACATTAACCTAAAATGATATAAACAAAATAGATGAATATTTCAATCTATATTAGTACCCATATACTAACACTATATAGTTTTTTTGGTAGAATCTAATTTATTTGCTGGAAACTTAAGATTGTTTCCATTTTCTAGTCCTTTAAAAAGTATACGGTATAAATCACTTGATAAAATCCAAATAGTTGCTGTCAAATCTTTTGCTTTAACTCTTTGACTTTCTTCCTGCAGAGTTTGTATAAACTCGCCAATGAAGAAGCAAAGCAGAAAGGCTATGACTTGCGAATTGATGCCATCCCAATTGTGGCAGCCAAGGCCTCCCGAGATATTGCCAGTGACGTATGTAGTGGCACTCAGATATTTATGTGGAAGGATGGGGTGGGGAGGCAGACTCACTATTAAGACACGAAGATGCATCCAGATGTCTTACTGGACATTGATGGATTAATGCTTCTAAAGCAAATATTTTTTTATTTGAAATACTTATTTTTCAATTCCAAAATTCTTTAATGTCCAGGTCCCATGGGGAAAGAGTTATCCTTAACTTTGGTATAAAATTGAATCAGAATCCATAGTTTTTCATAATTATGAGAAAGTCATTTTCACATTTTGACCATGTAACCTTGACATAATTAAGAAAATGCTAGAAGAGTATATCACTTGGTTAACTGCTTCAGTTCAACAGCAGGTGAACACTGGGTAGGCAGCCTGGGCTAGGAAAATGTACCTTTTCCCAAACCGGCTCTGTATTTTTGCCAACTCTTTCTTTGAAAATTACTTTAAGTGCTTCCTTTTGAGTTATTTTTCAATGAAAAATAGACAAACAACCAAAAGCAAAGAATGATGAACCTGTTGCTCTCTGAAGGAAACAGATCCCTTGGTAGAGCATTCAGACCTCTTCAACTAGGTATTAGAATTTGTGTGATGTTGTTGTCTAAAGTAGATAGAAAATATCCACAGTCAGCACTTGCCACTACCAGCAAAATATTTTCTTGCTCACTTACAGTTCAGTTTCTTACTTGAGGAATCCCCAAAAACCTCAGCCAGCTATCTCCAGCACAGCAGGGCGAACACAATCCAGTCCATCTCAAGGATTTCAAGTGACCCCAAAAAGTCAACAGAGTCAGATTTGGGAGGGGCAAAGGGTGGGTGGGGAGAGAGAAATGTGGACTCAGGACCAGCATTCTTAAATCCCATGTGAGATTTCCAGGTTAGTGATGTCACTGGACCAAGACGAAGAAAAGGCAGTGTACAGTACAGATTAATCTTCTGAAAAGTGTCGCTGCCTTTATTTCTAGGAACTAAATGTCTACAAACCATAGGACTGTGTAATTCAGCCTGTCTTCCCAATTTAGACTATTGCTATGAAGTTTAATCAGTTTGGGATAAGGAATATAGTTAATGTATAGATACTTTCATTTTTTCTGCAAGAATTAGCGATTTTAAAATAACAATGTTTTAAATTAATGAGATTTTTAACACTTTCTATTTGTTTTTATTTTTGAAACAACTACTTTTAATGCAGTACAAATACAAAGATGGTTACCGCAAACAGCTGGGCCACCACATTGGAGCCCGGAACATTGAGGATGACCCCAAGATGATGTGGTCCATGCACGTGGCCAAAATCCAGAGTGACAGGGAGTACAAGAAGGACTTTGAGAAGTGGAAGACCAAGTTCAGCAGCCCAGTGGACATGCTGGGGGTGGTGCTGGCCAAGAAGTGCCAGACCTTAGTGAGTGACGTGGACTACAGAAACTACCTGCACCAGTGGACATGCCTGCCTGACCAGAATGATGTCATCCACGCTCGGCAGGCCTATGACCTCCAGAGCGATGTGAGTGCCTGAGAGCCATGGTAACTGTGCTCGTAGGAGTAACGTATAGTTACACACAAACGAAGGTCTGATAGTAGAAAGAAACCTCAGAGGACGCGATGTTTCTCATCTCTCTTCCTATTTTTTCAAGTAACCCTTACCTTTTTTTTTTCTTTCTTTCTTCTTTTAAATAGAGGACATAATAATGTGAAACTCTCTCCAATTTTCCTTCATTTTTTTTTTTACTCCCCCTTTGAGTACCGGGGATTGAACTCAGGGGCACTTGACCACTGAGCCACACCCCCAACCCTGTTTTGTGTTTTATTTAGAGACAAGGTCTCACTGAGTTGCTTAGACCCTTGCTTTTCCTTAGGGTGGCTTTGAACTCGTGACACTCCCATCTCAGCCTCCCAAGTCACTGGGATTACAGGCATGTGCCACTATACCCGACTTTCCTTTATATTTTAAAAGATAGAAATACAAAGTTTAATGTACCAAAGTTTTCCAGTGGGCTATTTTTTCCACTTTGGAAATCAAGTGTTATAACAATTTCAGTAATACTTGCTTGTGTGTTTGATTTCACCAGAATATCTATAAATCTGATCTCCAATGGCTGAGAGGCATTGGCTGGGTCCCCATTGGATCTCTGGATGTGGTCAAGTGCAAAAGAGCTGCAGAGATACTGAGTGATAACATCTACCGCCAGCCTCCGGACAAGCTGAAGTTCACTAGTGTGACGGATTCTCTGGAGCAGGTGCTGGCCAAGAACAATGCCCTCAACATGAACAAGGTAAGCCCCCAATTTTGGGGGAAATGAAACAGAATTGAAGGTCATTTAGAATACCTATGATTGTTTAGGTTGATCTTTTTTGTGTTATCCAATTAAATCACTATCCAATGTATAGTGATATGGTCGAGTTTTCTATTCTTTTATATAAGAATTTTAAATACATATGGTAGGATTTCTGCTTTGATATTGCTCACGAAATAGAGTTAAGAATAGGACAGCTGTTTGGGGTTCAAATTGTTTGAAGTCCATGAGAGTTCTGTATCATTTGGTATAAAGCTTTCTTTCTTTCTGGGTTCCTGCCTAGTTAAGTATAGAAAAAACAAATCAGATGCAAATCTTTATACCATTCATTAAAAGGAACTCTAAAGATGGCATAGTCAGGCATATTTGCAGTTAATAAATGAAGAAAAACAAAACCATAGGAACAATTTAATACAGCCACCACACACATACAAATGTGTACATATGCTTGGGAAATGCCTGCTTTTAATTTAATTGGATTATGTGTGACCTGGTAACATCACATTTATTTTTAGTTACAGTGAATACTCTGTAAAATCAAAGAGGTTGAAAAGTATTACCATACTGTACACAGTGCAGATACCAAGGAGGTTGGCTTTAAGTTTTATCATCATCTCTTAATTGAAAACTGTTTACAAAAAAACTTTATTCTAATTCATTAATCTTTTTATCCTTCACAGCGTTTATACACTGAAGCCTGGGACAAAGATAAGACCCAGGTCCATATTATGCCTGATACACCTGAAATTATGTTGGCGAGACAAAATAAAATAAATTATAGTGAGGTGAGACCATTTTTTTATTTCCTTCATCTGGCCATATTGATTTCTGCTAATGTAGAAATGTCATAATTATGGATTTAATCATCAAGCAGACTAATTAGTTTATCATTGTATTTTATGCTTATTAGCCTACCTTGACTATACATATCATTATAATGAAATAGGTCGATAGAAAAGTAAATAAGCACAAAATATCTCAGGAGGGAAAAATCCTTATAGTCAACCATTAATATCTGAAAAATTAATTTTCATCTAAAATAATTATTGCTGTTTACCAAATTAGAACTTGCTTCAAAATCTGTTCTGCATGTTGTTTGGGTTTTGTTTTCATTTACTTCATCTGTAAAATGGGATAAAAATCCCTATCTTGAAAATGTTCTGTGGTAACTAAATGAGGTAAAATATATAAATACCCAGTGTAGAACCTGGTGCAAAATAGTTGCTTAATAAACTTTCTTTCTTTTACTCTAATTTCACTTGAAAATTAGATTTGTTTAATATGCAACATGCTCAAAATAGTTAGGTTAATTTATAATAAATGAAATAAGATTTCTTAAACTAACTCATTTCAAAATTGCCTCAGGATAATAATATTTTCATGAGCTATTTCAGCCTTACTAAACTTGTAATCCTGTATCTTTTCAGTCCAGAAATCCTGTTGCATAGTTCTTGCTCAATTGCTCTTGCCCAAGTTAAGAATTAATCTGGTTGATTCAAGAAGAATACTGATTTCTTATATAGTTAAGTGTCTTCATTTTAAAAATAAAATGACAGACTTTTCGGTTTGAGAACACTGGAAAATTTAAACATTTATTCTCAAGACTTGAGTACATTATTATTTTACCATTACCAGATGAAGAATTATTTTTATTATTTTTTGTCTATATTTATGTAAGCCTAAGAAGGAGGCATGCTTATATCAAATTACCAAGACAAATAAAATGAAGCAGATATGACTTCACTTTCTCCATCATTATAAAACAGACCTGAGCTGGGCACCATAGCAGATGTCTGTAATCCCAGAGGCTTAGGAGGCTGAGGAGGAGGATTGCAAGTTCAAAGCCCGTCTCAGCAATTAACTGAGACCCTGTCTCAAAATAAAAAACGGTTGGGGGTGTAGCCCAGTGGTAAAGTGCCCCTGGGTTAAATTCTGGCTCCTCCACCACCACAGGAAAAACAGACCTGAGAATGATCACAAGTATTTGACTGAACTTGGCTTCACTCACTTTTGAATGAGTAGTTTTCTCCTGGCCACAGAGCTTCTCTGTTGGATTACCTTCTCCAGGAGCTTTATCTTAGCTAGGCAGATGAAGTTAGCTTCTATCCCAGATTGTAATGCATCTCACAAACCTTTCCCTTTGGTTTACTGAGGTGAGTGGTGGTAGATTTTATTTTTCAGGCTGCTGAGAGGATATTGGGCCATTTTTAATTCTAAAAATTTCAGTTGAATCTACTGAGATTGCAAGAATATGTTAATTCCCTAAGAAATGTTTTCTAAAGAGTAGATTTCAGAGTGGTACACTTGAACTTCTGCTCAAGCTGTGACCAAGGGTACCTTCATTCTGTACTTCACTCTGAAATGTAAGACAAAGCAATCACATCTTACTCATTTCCCTTAGATTCTCATTTACCTATTCCAATTCTCTTGGGTAAGTGACCTACCAAAATTTAAAATGTAGCCTTAATGATAATGAAAAGTGTTCTCTTCTTTGAAGTACTACATCTTTTATAAATGTTGGGAGAATTCAAAAAATCTGTTTGATCTGAAGCAAAGTGATGATTTAAGCACATTTTCTCCCATTACCATGGAAAAACATAATAGATAAAGTATTGGATTCTCTAGTTATAAAAGAAATATTTGCAGAAAAAAATTTTTAAACCCTTTGGATTTTCTCTTAAAATATTAAATTTTTTCTTATTTTTACTTTACCTTTTCCTTGTGAAATCTTAAAAAAATGTAAACTGTCACATCTTGCTAATCCATGTTATAGATATACAATAACATCTAAGACTAAAGTCATTTAAATATTAATGCTTCTCCATAATATTTAAAATTCAGATATTGGTACAGTGTTCTTAATTCAATTTGATAATAATGAAACAATTATTTCTGCCATACTTTTAAAGAATTATCCTTACATTTAAGATTTGATCTTTACTTGGGTCTAATAATTGAACAGTATGCTGAACAATGTAAGATAGAAAGAAGGATCTAAAAGAATTGTAGATCGTTGTTTTTCCTTTAAAGTCATAAGTGATTTCTAAATCCTTTTCTAGAACTATCCACTAGTTCTATGTCTGCTTTAACTGACCGAATAAATCTTGAATGTAGAGGAAATGAGAAAGTAAGATTGGATGATTAAGTTGTAGGCTGATGTGAGTGAGTGTCTCTGTATTGGATACAGGGACAAGCTGCCTTTCAACCTCAGTTACCTTTGAGTTTTACAAAGGCTTTCTAAGGGGTATATTGGCTTGCTCACTTTAAGCAAAGGAGTTAACAAAACTTCAACTTCTGCACATATTCCCTGCCTGGGAATGCCCTGCCCTTGACTGGTGTTCCATTTCCTTTTCTCTCACTTTAAAATAAGAAAAGCACAGTTTAAAGGTGAGGAGAGAAACTTGGATCCCCCAAAAATGCAACTCGTGATCTTGACTTTAATTCTGGAGAGAAAAATGAATAAAGGATTTTATTGGGATAATTGAAATTTGAACAATCCTGTATATTAGACAATGATATTCCATCAATATTAAATTTCTGGCATTGGATAAATATATTGGGATTATATAAAACCATTTTTATTCTTTAGAGATAGATACATGGTGAAGCATTTAAGGTAAAGTTCATGAGACCATTAGTTTTAAATTAAATAAATACTAGTATAGTTCTACAATCAAAGTTCTACATCCATTCTTTTGACAAAATTAGAGTTTTGCAATGAGTGTGAATTCTGTGAGAACCAATTAATTTTCTCTTAATTGGTTCAACAATTGAAAATAATAAAAGAAGAATATATATAATATATGCACACATAAAAAGGGAGGGAGAGAATATAAATATATGGCAAATGTTAAAGAATTGGTTAGTTGGATGTTCCTTTTACCATTCTTGCAACTTTTCTGTAGGTTCAAAATGTTTCACAAAAAGGACAACACACACTTGAAAATATTGAAACATACACTTAAATATTTGACCAAATATTTTTATATAAAGATTTTATTTTTAAAAGAAAAAAAGGGATATCTGTCCCAATAGGTACTATGTTATCTGTGAGAGAATATTAAAACAAAACTTTGTCAATTTAATTCAATAGTGCCTGAGAAGATCTTTTTCAGTCAAGACACTGTGACCTCCTATAATTCACAAGAATCTTTTAAAAGATCCAATACATTTTTACTTTTTATGTTAAAAACAGTTTATCAAAATATATTTTATTTTGACTTATTGAATACCAGTATTTGCAGTTGTTTTAAATTTCATGTTTTGAGGATACAGAATTGATTAAAATTCTTATAAACAAAGAAACTGACAAAATAGGCTAAAGACTATAAGTATAGATGATTTATTTAAAGTATGGTTCTCAAACTATGCTCCCATAGAACACTACATTTTGCCTTCTGTGTCTCTGTCCTGCCATGGGCTGAACGGTGGTGGTGGTTTCTCTATCCAAGGAAAAATATAAGCAGAGTTTTATCATTTTTGTGTTTTTGACTCATAAATCTTTGGTACCCTCTATCCCCACATCTGCTAACAATTTCCAGTAGTTATCACCAATGAGAGGAGAGAAAATATTAACAGAGAAATTGAGAAGCAGCGATCCATCCTTCATTCAGGGACTCATGCTCAAGTGGTAATGATCTATATTATTATATAACCATATTGGCTGCTAGAAAAGTTGTTCCTAATCCAAATTTGGAGCTAAATGAGTATTTCTTGATTGTTCATTTAGAGCAAGTGCTGAACAACATAAACACATTTAAGAGCTATTGATTTAATGTATAAAAATCTATGAGGATTTGTACAAAGAGAAGTTGTGATGTTAAAATTCGCTGAATGTGGAATTTCCACTTAATTGTTTCAAAAACTGGTAAAATAAAGAGGTTTTTTTTTTTAATTTAAACTGAATATACTAATGTAGTTCTACATCCATTCTTTTGACAAAATTATAGTTTCAGAGTGAATGTGAGTTGTATCTCAAAGCTATTACTTCTTTCCTCAGAACTTCTATCGCCAGGCCATGGAAGAAGCTAAGAAAGAAGGCTATGACTTAAGAAGTGATGCCATTCCCATTGTGGCTGCCAAGGCCTCCCGGGACATTGCCAGTGATGTAAGTTGATTGAGTCCTGACATTGGTCACATTAGGCCAGCCACCTGCATGGGGGATTGTGTTATTGGAATATAGCAGGAAGTCTCCTCAGTCATTGTCCATCTTAATGCCCTCAAATGCATGACCATATAAATTGGGACTTGAGACTATAGGTGACTTCCCCAAGGTCACAACCCTCATAGTGTCCAAGCTTAGATTGGAATATGGTTCTTTTGACTATTGTCTTTTCATCTTTCCTTGCTGGAGTGAATGCCTCACTTAAAGTCAGTTGGACACGTTGAGCTACTCAAAACCTCACAAATTCTCCTTTGGATACACTCAAAGCAAAAAAGCCAGAAAAGAAGCAGGCATACCTGAGTGCTCACCCATAGGAAGGAAGAGATAGGATAGCAAAAAGGCTAGATGCTGTTGGATCTACAGGATCAGTATTTTTTTCTTTTTCTCTATAAACAAAAACATCATATTCCTGGACATCTTAAAAATTCATCCAAAAGTAAAAAATTGTTCATTCTTGTAGGTGTTTAAAATTTTTAAGTTGTGGCCCCCCCCCAAAAAAGGGAAAAAAACCCACATAAAATTTACCATCCAAACCATTTTGAAGTATAAAATTGAATAGCATTCAGCATATTCACATTGTTGAACAACAGCTCTCCATAACTTTTTGATCTTACAAAACTGAAACTACGTCCGTTAAATAAAATTGCCCATTTTAAAACTACCTCTCCTGGATTATTTGTGAAGAGGAAACTCTTTCTCAGACCACCCTATAAAAACACACACCCTAGTTGTTCTCTCAGATGGGCTGGCTCACATGAAGACTTCTGAGGCACTGTTATGACTTGTCGCTCTAATTGGGTTCACTTTTCCAATGTTCACATTTTATCACTTAAACAACATAGAATTCTCCAGTGTATGTAGAGGAATTATCAGGTGTCCTTCTGTGGAGATGTGTCCCTGAGCACAACTCCTTCTTTGGACATGTGTCCCATGTGTAGCATCAGGGCAGCTCATTTAAGGAAATCCCCTGTCGACTTGAGGATTTCACGGAAAGAACAGCAAGGAACAGCCTTGGTGCCACCTCCTCATGTACTGGTTCTCTCTTTCAGTACAAATACAAAGAAGCCTACCGTAAGCAGTTGGGTCATCACATTGGTGCCCGAGCCATACACGATGACCCCAAGATGATGTGGTCCCTCCACATTGCCAAAGTGCAGAGTGATCGTGAGTACAAGAAAGAATTTGAGAAATACAAGACAAGGTACAGCAGCCCAGTGGACATGCTTGGTATTGTTTTGGCCAAGAAATGCCAGACCTTGGTCAGTGATGTGGACTATAAACACCTTCTGCATGAGTGGACCTGCCTGCCCGACCAGAATGATATCATTCACGCACGGAAAGCCTATGACCTCCAGAGCGATGTGAGTATCCTAATGCTGCCTCTCCATGTTAAAAGCAGATCTGGAACATGTCTGTGGGTTCTGATTAGTGCCAATGGACTGGAATTTACATATTTCAAACAATATACGATTGAATGCTCCAGGAGTTTCCAGTTAAAAGTACTACAGTTTGTTTTCCTCTCCAAAGGTTATACATAAGAGGAAATAAATAGTATCAATTCTATACAGGGGAATAACTTAGATATTCAGGAATCCTTTGTCTGAATCAGATGAAACTTAACCCTCAAAAATAAATCACTAGCTGGGCACAGTAGCACACAACTGTAATTCCAGTGTCTTGGGAGGCTGAGGCATGAGGATCATGTGTTCAAAGCCAGCCTCAGCAACTTGGCAAGGCCCTAAGTAACTTAGCAAGATCTCATCTCTAAACAAAATACAAAGAAGGGATGGGGGTATGGCTCAGTGGTTAAGCACCCCTGGGTTCAATCCCTGGTATAAATAAATAAATAAATAAATAAATAAATATATAAATCACTGGCAGCTGAACTTGATGGCACACACTTGTAATCCCAGCATTTCAGAGGCTGAGGCAAGAGAATCACCAGTTAAAGGTCAAATGCTAAGACATTCTTATTTTTTTCAAAACAAGTCATCTAATACTTATTAATATTTAGTGTATCCAATTGAAAGTAAAAAAATAAAATGACTAATTAGATAACACCAATACCACATTTCCTTTATGTGCTCGATATTTTGTCATTTTTGAAGATGGAAACTAAAGCAAGAGTTTATGATTGCAATAATCCCATGCCATTGGTATAAATGTGTGGTTTTATTTGGAACTATTACCACACATTTTCCAAGACTAAAGAAACACTCCTTCTGGGCAAAATCTTATAATACTCTCAAGGGCAGAACAATGTATTTTTTAAAAAAAAATCATTGTTCTTGGTGCAATCCTCTATACCAAAGAATGATTGGGAAAGAATATCCTTATGTGCAAGCGACTTCTGATGGCTGGCCTCTTTGTCTGTTCAACTGTACCTTTTATTTCTCTGTTATGATCCATTTTGTGACTATGAAGTCAAAACACTAATAATTTTTTTTTTAATCTATTGATCTTCAGAATTTGTATAAGTCAGACCTTGAATGGATGAAAGGCATTGGCTGGGTTCCAATTGGTTCCTTGGAAGTTGTTAAAGCCAAGAGGGCCACAGAAATACTGAGTGATAATATCTATCGTCAGCGTCCACACACCCTGAAATTCACCAGTATAACTGACTCACTGGAGCAGGTGCTGGCAAAGAACAATGCTTTAAACATGAATAAGGTGAGTGTTTGGTCCTCACTGTCTGACATCACAAGTTACCCAAGGACAAGGTAAAAAGTCTGACACTCTTTTCATTTCAAAGGTTGCTGTAAGATTTATGACACCTTTTAAAATGATTTTCCACTATAATACCATTTTTGCTTAGTGCTACTTCAAACCATGAAAGTGATATTAAAAATACTGTGCTTCAGTTAATTCATAATGCTTTACTAGGCAGATATTTAAATACCACAACCCAATCATAATTTAAGAACTGTTAAAATTTTTAACAGTTAAATTATTTAAGAAATTTATTGAAGAACAAAAGTAGGAATTTATATACAGTTCCAATAGTTTTATTTTTACTTTGTATTCAAGAGGGATGACTGGCACAAAATCGAAAGAAAAATGTTTGTGAACACCAAAATATTTTTTTTTCTTTTTCTTTTAAAGCGCTTATATACTGAAGCCTGGGACAATGACAAGAAAACAATCCATGTCATGCCTGATACACCAGAAATCATGTTAGCCAAACTCAACCGAATAAACTACAGTGATGTGAGTATCTGTGTTTTTGTGATGAACTATAGTAACTGTTTCATTAATAGAATGTTTTTGCTTCCTTTTTTTTTTTTTCTTTAGTACTGTGGTTTGAACTCAGGTCTTCATGTATGGTGAGCAAGCGCTTTATCACTGAACAATATCCCCAGCTTTAAATTTTTTTTAAAATTTTCAGACAGGGTCTTGCTAAGTTGCCAAGACTGGTCTCAAACCTGCAATTCTCCACCTCAGCCCCTCAAGTAGCTGAGATTAGAAGTGTGCTCTACCATGCCCCCAGCTTGTAGTGAAATGTTTGACTAACTTATTATACATACTCCAAACCAACATTGTTGGTGAGAGTTCTCCCTTGGTTCAGTTTTACATCTGTGGTAGGTCTGCCAGCCTATCAGGAAATAGGATGAGTATGCACTTGAAATTATAGCTAGAGAAATTATCCAAGAGAAGGAAATAAAAGAAATAAAAAATAGGAAAGTAAGCAGTCAAATTATCACCATTTGCAGATAATATGATCCTACTTAGGAGGCCCAAAGAACTCCACCAAAAGACTGCTATAGCTAATAAATTCAGAGCATCCAGTGGCACATACCTGTAATCCCAGCAGCTTGGGAGGCTGAGGCAGAAGGATCTTGAGTTCAAAGCCAGCCTCCTCAAAAGCAAGGTGCTAAGCAACTCAGGAGACCCTGTCCCTAAATAAAATACAAAATAGGGCTGGGGATGTGACTCAGTGGTTGAGTGCCCCTGAGTTCAATCCCTGGTACCCACCCCCAAAAAAGATTCAGCAAAGTATCAGGTTACAGAATCAACATACAGAAATCAATAGCTTTCTTATATTCCAATAATGAATCAACTAAGAAAGAAATCAGGAAAACAATTCCATTCACAATAGCCTTAAAACAAAACAAAACAAAACAAAAACCCTAAGAATAAATAAACCAAGAGGTGAAAGACCTCTACAATGAAAACTATAGAACACTGAGGAAGGAAATTGAAGAGATAAAATGAAAAGACTTCCCATATTTATGGATAGGCAAAATTAATATTGTTAAAGTGGTCATACTACCAAAAGCAATATACAGATTCCAAATACCAATGATATTCTTCCTAGAACTAGAAAAAAAAAAAAAAAAAACAGTTCTAAAATTCATTTTGAATTTAGCCAGAGCAATTCTAAACCATAAAAGCAATGCTAGAAGCATCACATTATCTGACTTGAAATCATACTGCACAGTAGTGGCATAAAAACATACAAAGAACAATGGTACAGAATAGAAGACAGAAAAACCCAAGTATCCACAGTCATCTGGTCCTGACAAAAGTGCCAAAAATATACACTGGAGAAAAGTCAGTCTTTAACAAATGGTGCTGGTTATCCATACGTAGAGGAATGAAACCAGACCCTTATCTCTCACTCTGCACAAATATCAACTCAAAATGGATCAAAGACCTTGGAATTAGACCAAAAATTATGCCACTCCTAGAAGAAATAAAAGACAAGATGGAAATACTCCAACATATAGGCACTGGCAATGATTTTTTTCCTTAGGACCCCAAAAGCTCAGGAAATAATGCCAAGAGTTAGTAAATTGGATAGCATCAAATTAAAAATTTCTGTACAGCAAAGGAAACAATTAAGAATATGAAGAGAGAACTTACAAAATGGGAGAAAATCTTTGCTGTCTTATGGGGAAATATCCTAATAGTAATTACACTCTTTTTTGTTTGTTTGTTTGTTTGTTTCAGTTGAAATAGTTTTTATTGTAAGCCTTAAAATTTCTTTTTGGTAATAACTTTAACAATGCTTTCCTAACTATGGGAGAATAGACCCAGTTAGTCCAGTCCAAGAAAAGGAAAACATTACAGCTTAAGATATACCAAGGAAAGTTAGCGTACTGCTTGTCTGAAAGCAAACAATTACATAGAGAAATTAAGATATACACATTCCTTAAAAAGAAAGGAAGAAAAAAATAAACTCTTCTGGTATCAGGAGAATTTTCCTGGCATTGTTGTTATCATTGCCACAGTGACTGATATTTATTCTTTGAACCAAACACTGTGTGAGTGCACTGTAATTCATGCAGAAGAGGTGAGAGTTTTGTTTGTTTGTTTGTTTGTTTGTTTCCTGGAGAGAAGGATGATCTACCTCTGGCAGTGCTGCAGCTTTGGGCTTTGGGATAATAGCAGTGTAGTCATGTGATCAGCTCTGCCAACTGTCATAAAATAAGAACGTGACATGTTTCTACCATAGAAAATAATTCCAACATATGCAAGAAACTGACACAAATGTCGATTCCTCCTTTCTCTGGTTCCAGTTGATTAGACCTACCTTTAGGTCCTGATGATTTTGAGACCTTGTTATTTGGGTATTGCACTGAAAAGAAGATAGGTGAGCTATTGCTTTCAGGGCCTGAGTGACAATGAGAGAAAATGACATTACTTAGTAGCATAATAAGTAATTGATTTCACAATGCTTGGGGCAAAGGGGCACAGTGAATATATGCATGAGAGCAGAGGATGCCCCGGGCATATCAGCAGAAAGGAGAGAAAGAGCACAAATATTAGGGAATAGGATACCTTGGAGGGGGAAAATGATAATTACACTCTTATAGTTTTCTCCTACTGATCAGTATGGGTATCAGGTCATTACAGTCAGCCCTTCATATTGGCAGGTTCCACATCAGTAGATTCAACAACTGTGGATCAAAAAAAAAAATTTTTTTTTTAATTTATGTTTGTACTGGATGCGGTGGTGCATGCCTGTGATCTCAGCATGTTGGGAAACTGAGGCAGGAGGATCACAGGTTTAAAGCCAGCCTCAACAACTTAGCAAGGCCCTAAACAACTTACTGAGATGCTGTCTCAAAATAAAAAAATTAAAAAGAGCTGGGGATGTGGCTCATTGGTTAAGCGCCACTGGGTTCAATACCTGTTACCAAAAAAAAAAAAAAAAAAAAAAAAAAATTGCATCTGTACTGAACACATATACAGACTTTTCTCTTGTTATTTTCCCTAAACCATATAGTATAACAATTATTTACATAGTATTTACATTGTATTAGATGTTATAAGTAATCTAGAGATGATTTAAAGTGTCTAGGATGATGTAAGTTAAATGCAGATCTGTGCCATTTTATATAAGGGATTTGAGCAGCCAAAAATTTTGGTAGAGGAGAGGAGAGCTTCCTGGAACAATCCCTCATGGATATGTGGTCAGCTGTATTTTATTCAACAGCTATAATAAGCAGACAGTAGGTGGGAACTCAGGAAGTTTTTAAGCCCTATATTATTTTACTGCTTCAATATGTTCTGTTTGTCATTTAGTGTACCTGCATGGATAGATAGTTACACGTGATGATAGTCCACAGCAATGAGAAAAAGTAAGGGCAAAAAGTTGAGGTTGTAGTAAAATCAGATATCAATTTTTAACACTCCCTGTTCTTTCTCCTCCTTCAGTGTTAAAATGGCCATCCTTTACATGATGATGGTAACTACAAATGGTTGCTTTTACATGAACTTGTTTAGCAAAATAAAATTTTGGCAACCAAATGCTGATTTACCCCCAAAATTTTCTGAAATTTACCAGTCAACAAAAAAATCCTGAAGTTTAGAATATGTACCTTAAAGTCCTATGAAGTATAATTTGTAAACCCACCTGAGTACTTGACTTTGTGGATTTTTTTCCAGTAGTTTAATGAGGACAGAAAAATTAACAAAAAGAACCAGCTTCACCTCTTATGAAAGAAGTGATGACTAATGGCTCTCTTTTCCACAGAAACTCTATAAACTTGCTCTGGAGGAGTCCAAGAAGGAAGGCTATGACCTGCGGCTGGATGCAATTCCAATCCAAGCAGCCAAGGCTTCAAGAGATATTGCTAGTGATGTAAGTTGATAGTTTTGAAAGAAGTATTTTTTTTTTTATTTTGAAAGAAGAATTTTTTATGCAAAGTTGTTGACAAATGGCAGCTTTTAGAGTTTTTCTTCCCAGAACTTTAGTTGTCTCTACAGGTCTCAATTCCCTCTTGTGATTCCCCCACACAAAGTTGCAAATTAAAAAGGAAGGAAGAAAATCAGGGTCTAAATACGATTCCCATTGTACCTGTGAATCCGTCAAAGATAGAGACACATTCTTTTTTTTGACTTTCAGTAAATATTTATTGCTTGTTGGGTTTATATATGTCTGATACATAATATTGAAATGAAAATTATATAGATTATAAAAACTTAGAAATTAGTTATTGACTCATACATGCTATGCTTTAGTCTTAAATAACAAATACATAGCCAGTTTTTGTGGAATCTAACCAATTGAGTGAAGTCAACATCCCACATTATTAAATACTATGAAAAACAAAACAGTAATGAAATAGAAAACAGTAAAAATATCTAGGTGGCTTATCAATTTAAGAATAACACCAAAATTATACCCAGGGAATGTTACTATTTAAGTTTTTTTTTTCTTCCCCCCACCCCTCCCACCTCTCTTTTCCGTCTATACAGTCCCTCCTTCCTCCATTCTTGCCCCCCTCCTACCCCCCATTATGTATCATCATCCGCTTATCAGCGAGATCATTTGTCCTTTGGTTTTTTGAGATTGGCTTATCTCACTTAGCGTGATATTCTCCAATTTCATCCATTTGCCTGCAAATGCCATAATTTTATTATTCTTTATAGCCGAGTAATATTCCATTGTGTATGTATACCACAGTTTCTTTATGCATTCATCAACTGAAGGGCATCTAGGTTGGTTCCACAGTCTGGCTATTGTGAATTGAGCAGCTATGAACATTGATGTGGCTGTATCTCTGTAGTATGCTGATTTTAAGTCCTTTGGGTATAGGCCAAGGAGTGGGATAGCTGGGTCAAATGGTGGTTCCATTCCAAGTTTTCTGAGGAATCTCCATACTGCTTTCCAGAGTGGCTGCACTAATTTGCAGCCCCACCAGCAATGTATGAGGAGACACATTCTTAAAAAAGGAAAAAGTAGTTTTGTTTTTGAGTCTCAGAGTTGGGCATCCATGATGCTCAAACATCCCATTTGTTTGTGAAATTAAAGAGATCGATACCTCAGGTAAATCAACCAATATAAATGGGAAGTCTTTCCCGCTACTTCTGTCTATTTATTATGAAGATTAATGATGGATATGTCTGTGTTCTCCTACTAAGATGACCCTAACAAGAACAAATTGTGAAATAAGTGAAGCTTCTTTGCAGTCCCCACTTGCCTCTTCTCTCTGCTCCTTTTCTTCATGTGAGAAACACCTCCTGAGGGTGTCCTTGTCCCCACTGTGTACCAGGCCTCCCCAGGGCACAGATCCAGACTTCTAGAAGGGCCCGTGCCTCTGACTTACATTCTTAGGTGCCTTTGGTTTCATTTTTTCTATTTCAGTTTCCAGTTGTTATGCTGGAGAAGCCCATATTGTGATCATCTCATAGTAAAATGGATATTGATGTTATTCTTGGATTTTAAAAGGAGATTGTCTTAACCGCAAGATGTGACTCTGCTGGTCAAAGTTTAGTGTTCACAGGTCAAATAAGGGAGATCTTTCCTGGTGATACATAAACTATTTACATGTGATGTATATTGTTGGCCAGGGAATTCATTTTCAATTCTAATAATAAGTAAGTTATTCTAAAATATTCTTTTCTTTTGATTCATTGTATACAAATGGGGTACAACTTTTCATTTCTCTGATTGTACACCAAGTAGAGTCATACCTTTTGTGTAATCATACATGAACATAGGATAATGATGTTTGTCTCATCCTATTATCTTTCCTTCCCCAGCCACCCTCTCCTCACCCCTCATTTCCTTCTACACAATCCATCCTTCCTCCATTCTTCCTTTATCCCCCTCTCTCTCCCTTATGTATCATCATCCACTTATCAGAGAAAATACTCAACCTTTGGGGGTTGGCTTATCTCACTTAGCATGGTATTCTCCAGCTTCATCCATTTACCTGCAAATGCCATAATTTTATTCTTCTTTATGGCTGAATAATATTCCATTGTGTATATATACCACAGTTTCTTTATCCATTCATCTATTGAAGGGCATCTAGTTTGGTTCTACAATCTAGCTATTGTGAATTGAGCGGCTATAAACATCAGTGCGGCTGCGTCACTATAGTATGCTGGTTTTAAGTCCTTGGCATATAGGCCAAGGAGTGGAATAGCTGGGTCAAATGGTTTCATTCCAAGTTTTCTAAGGAATCTCCATACTGCTTTCCAGAGTGGCTGCACCAATTTGCAATCCCACCAGCAATGTATGCATGTACCTTTTCCCCCACATCCTCACCAACAGTTATTCTTGCTTGTATTCTTGATAATAACCATTCTAATGGGGGTGAGATGAAACCTTAGGGTAGTTTGATTTGCATTTCTCTTATTACCACAGATGTTGAACATTTTTTCATGTATCTGTTGATTGCTTGTAGATCTTCTTCTGTGAAGGGTCTGCTCAGTTCCTTAGCCCATTTATTGATTGGGTTATTTGTATTCTTGGTATAAAAAAGCAAAATAAAAGCAGGAATCAATAAATAGGATAGATTCAAACTAAAAATCTTTTTCTCAATGAAGGAAACAATAATGTGAAGAGAGAGCTTACAGAGTGGGAGAAAATCTTTATCATAAGCACTACAGATAGAGCACCAATCTCCAGAATTTATAAAATATTCTTAATGTTAAACATTTTAAAAAAAATAACCATGCATTTTGTTTGTTTTTTGATACTGGGGATTGGAACCAGAGGCCCTTCACCACTGAGCTACATCCTCAGTCTTTTTACTTTTTATTTTGAGACAAGGTCTCACCAATTTGCTCAACCTGGCCTCAAACTTGCAATTCTCCTGCCTTAGCCTCCCAAATAGCTGGAATTACAGGTGTGTACCATTTTGCCTAACTTCTAACATGTCTTTAAGTAGATTTTCCATTAGATTGTACAAGAGTTTTACTTTTAGTTGTTAAGGAACCAGCCATACACCAGATAGTGTAGTTTAGAGAAAGGGAAAAATATAAGGAACAAGAAGCTCTCCTAGGCTCAGCCCTGCCACATACTTGTGATGTGATCTTCCGGTTCCTATTTTATATAATGGGGTTGATGTTATTCACCTCTCTCTTTCATGATAGAAGCCCAGAGGGTAATACAAAGACACAGTGTGTGTTTTTAATCATTAGACTCATATTACTTTTCTATCTCCAGTACAAGTACAAGGAAGGCTACCGTAAACAGCTGGGCCACCACATTGGAGCCCGGAACATTAAGGATGACCCCAAGATGATGTGGTCCATTCACGTGGCAAAGATCCAGAGTGACAGGGAGTACAAGAAGGACTTTGAGAAGTGGAAGACCAAGTTCAGCAGCCCAGTGGACATGCTGGGGGTGGTGCTGGCCAAGAAGTGTCAGATCCTCGTGAGCGACATAGACTATAAGCATCCTCTACATGAATGGACCTGCCTGCCAGATCAGAATGATGTCATTCAGGCTCGGAAGGCCTATGACCTGCAGAGTGATGTGAGTGACTCTGATATACTTCTACCATGTGCTTAAAAGTCTTAATAAAGGGGGTTCTAAATGTTTTGTGTCATAGATTCAAATACTACCTTATTGGTATTGTAGCTCCATGTTTTCATCAGGCTCTGACTAGTCACTTTTAGAAGAATAGTAACAGTAATGGCATTGTTTTAAAAAATGTTTCCCCAAAAATATTCAATAAGAATTGTTATCCTGATTTATGAAAAAAAGTCTTCTATAGTCAATTACTTAAGTTCAAGGAATATTCAATAAGAATTGTTATCCTTATTTATGAAAAAATTCTATAACCAATTATTTAAGTTCAAGGAAGAAAATGAAAGGGATAAAATGCCTTTTTACTTGAATTCTAAGACAGAAGAAGGAACTTAAATAAAAGTAAAAAGATATTTATTCTTTGACTTAGAAACATGCACATAGAATCATATGAATAAAAATGCCATTTTCATTGTCCCCAGAAAACACATCAGTTCACAAATGGTTGATCACTAGCTTTCATCCTTTGCATATATCACATGACTGGCTATGAAGGCTACTGCCCATAAGATAGGAACCCACCGAATTCTAACAGTATTATTCCTGTTTCAGGAGGCAGGTGCTAATTTCCTTAAAGTGGTTTTGTGTCACTGAAATAACATTATTAAAGAGATTTTATGAGTCATTAAAAAGCCAAATATTGACTACTTTCAAAGACAAGGCATTTGACCCGCTATTCTAAACAAAGTAAGGCAATCCTGGGGATCTTCCTAGAAACTTACACAAATAAGTTTCAGAATTATAAATTGTCTTTATATGTTTAATCAAGATTGAGCTATGTGTGGTGGCACAGGCCTGCAATCCCGGCAACTTGGGAGACTAAAGCAGGAGGACCACAAGTTCAAGGCTAGCCTGGGCAGTTAGACCCTGTCATTCATTCATAAATAAATAGAAAACTCAAACTCAGGCACCAGGATCCTTAGGTAATATCTAAATATTTGGCATTATTTCATTTTCAGGCTATTTACAAGGCTGATCTTGAGTGGCTGAGAGGCATTGGATGGGTTCCGATCGGCTCTGTTGAGGTGGAGAAGGTTAAGAGAGCTGGAGAAATCCTGAGTGACAGGAAGTACCGCCAGCCTGCAAACCAGCTCAAATTCACATGCATCCCAGACACCCCGGAAATTGTCCTGGCAAAGAATAATGCCCTCACAATGAGCAAGGTGAGTCATCACCTGCTTCCTGTTGCCAGAGTCGTAATGGACTTGGCTTGTGGAGCAGAAAGTGACACCAGGAAAAGGAGGTGGAATGGACCTGATTTTCATGCAGGCCTTCAACTGAGTTTCTGCTTGGCCTCTGACTGACTCTCTACACTGTCTCAAACCATACCCTCTAATTCCCTGTGTGCCTGTGAAAACACAGCCCCAAGTGATTTCTCCAAGTGCGGCACATGCCCTCCTGGGCTATCACCTAGTGATACCACAAGTGCATCGCCTTTCCCTGCAAACTCCCCTAGGCAGAGCAGACTCAGGCTGTTGGTTTACTCTGTCCATCTAATAAAGAATATAAGTCAAGCAACATGGTGTTTCATCATAGGGCTAGAGCCCAACTCAAATTAGTTGCTTTTCCAACTTAGGTTGTAGAAATCTACTTTAAAAAATGACTCTCTGATAGCAGAATTCAGTTTGGGGTATAAAACTCCAGAAACTATTTTATTGCATGCTCATTAACAGCAACCACGAAAATAATAATAGGAAACACCAAAAGGAAAAAAAAATTGAGAACCTACTATGGTTCAGGCATTTTATATATATGGCTAATCCTTTAAAATATTCAAGAAAGAAGATATGAGTATTCCCCTCTTAGAAGTGAGAAATTTGAGGAGTTTTGTACCATTCTGAAGATTGCACAAGTTATAAAGAGTGAAGTTGAGTTTGAACTTGAGATAAACTCTGATGTCTCAGGATTCCTACTATATCATATGCTCTATCACCAGATTTGCCTCTGAGGACCTAAGAGGAAGCTTGTGATTCACTGGATTAAAAGAATTCATAATTAGACCTTTACATTAGCTGTGAAACTACGGTGTAGCTGTTTAAATATTGCCCTGTTTTATTCTCCACTACCCTTTTCCTCCCCCTACCTCCAAATAACCTTAAAAGAATTGATTTTGTAGTTAAATTGGATGATAACTGGATTTCACAGAAGGTTCTATTCTTCCCCACTCTCCTGTAGCATTTATACACAGAAGCTTGGGATGCTGACAAAGCCTCCATCCACGTGATGCCGGACACCCCAGAAATCCTGCTGGCAAAGAGCAATTCTGCCAATATCAGCCAAGTAAGAGATTTCCTGATTGTCATCTATGTTTTCTAGAAGTCATTAAAATGCTTTCTCTACCTTAATGATTTCTTCTCTAAAATTGGCCTTTTAGCTTCCTAAAACACTTTTATTTTCTGTTATGTTTCATCTTCCACTAGAAACTTTATACTAAGGGATGGGATGAATCAAAGATGAAGGACTATGATCTGAGAGAAGATGCTATTTCCATCAAAAGTGCCAAGGCCTCTAGGGACATTGCCAGTGATGTGAGTACCTTCCACCTAACTCCCTTGGTCCCCACACTGCTGAATAATCCAAAGTGTGGCTGATGGACCACATATTCTAATTGCTCCCACATGCCTCTGGTCTTGCTTCCTATCTTGCAAGATCTTTCCCTCGTCATAGAGAAGAAAAATACCTTTTATAATTTGAGTCAAAGTTGCTGCAGGGAAAGTTCCCATCAATGAAAATATATGATTATTTTTATTATTGTGTTAAAAGATAACATAAAATTGCCCATAGATGTCAAAATGTTTGAGGTATAAAATCCTTGCCCATTTCATATTGTCTGTAATTCTCACCATAAGTATGGTCCTAAAACTAAATGTCTGAATCCGTATTTCTGGCAATTTAGTACAAATACAAGGAAGCATATGAGAAACAGAAAGGCCACCACATTGGAGCCCAGAGCATCGAAGATGATCCCAGGATTATGTGTGCCATACATGCAGGGAAGATTCACAGTGAACTTGAGTACAAAAAGGACTTTCAGAAGTGGAAGACCAAGTTCACTAGCCCAGTGGACATGTTGGGCATCTTGCTGGCCAAGAAATGCCAGACTCTGGTCAGTGATGTTGATTATCGCAACTACCTGCACCACTGGACCTGCTTACCTGATCAGAACGACATCATCCAAGCAAAGAAGGCCTATGACCTGCAGAGTGATGTATGTGACTTGCGCTTTGGGAAAGAAGGAATGAAAAGGCATAGATTTGTGAATTGTCCAGTATGCCTCTGTGGACAAAGAGCCATGCACGGCATAGCCCGGGCAGGGTGGGGAGACACCATTCACATTAATATAAAACTCCTGTTTAGGCATTATGGCATGGGAAGCAACATAGAGAGATGAAGTCATGTCCTTTATTTCCTGGTCTTGATTCAAAACTGTTTTCTTATGTCATTTGTAATTTCTGGCAATGAAGATATATTTCAAATAAATATAAAACAGTTGAGTATTTTTAAAATAATTGCCACTGTTATGCCAGATCCAAATACTAAATAGTATTTCATTTGATCAGTTATTACAGGATTAAAAATGCAATAAGATTCAGTAAATTTTTCCATTAAAATTTTTTCAATTATAAAACTTTTGGAAATATCAAATGATTATATCATGGAATTCTTTAATAGTGGTGTTTATTATTTGTGGCTCGTAGAAATAATTTGGTTTTACAAATGACTTTTGTTATCAACATATAAACCTAGATAATGTAAGATCTTAGGGCTTACCTTTTTAGAACTACCACCTCCAGTGCTCATCACCCGCTCCACTTTATTTTTCAATTAAGGGCCGAATGAGTCCAACACTTGGAACAATGTTTTGTTTACTCTCTTTGCAGAGTGTGTATAAAGCAGACCTGGAATGGCTGCGTGGCATTGGCTGGATGCCAGAAGGCTCCGTAGAAATGACCAGAGTAAAGGGAGCACAGGACCTTGTGAATGAAAGGCTCTATAGGACGCGACCAGAAGCCTTGAAATTCACCTCCATTGTTGACACTCCCGAAATTGTCCTGGCAAAAGCCAATTCTCTGCAAATGAGTGAGGTAAGAATCATCTTACTACCAAGCTTTCATTTTTCTGGATTATGTGTTCAGATAATGGCCATGAAACTGAGTAAGTACATGCTGCCTTCTATGAATTACAGTGATGGGCAGATCTGAGAGTCACTGGACAAGTTTAGTAAAGGCACTTGAAAAGCAGAACTCTGATAAATGCAATGTGCCTTCCGCTCCCACATGCAGACTTTGAAGCACTAAAATGAAAAATATCTCTCAATGATAAGGTCAGGTGTGGTGGCACATGCCTGTAATCCCAGTGACTTGGAGGCTGAGGCAGGAGGATCACAAGTTCAAAGCCAGCCTCAGTAACTTGGGGAGACCCTAAGCAACTTAGCAGGATCCGCTCTCAAAATAAAACATACAAAGGTCTGAGGATGTGACTCAGTGGTTAAGGACCCTTGGATTCAATCCCTGGTACAAAAAAAAAAAAAAAACAAAAAAACTCTCAATAGTTCAAGGAAATAAATATGTAATTCCTATTAATAATAAGACATGAAACATGATGTTATATAATAAATGGTATAGCATTGTGAGTCAGGACTCCCTAAGAAACATATCCTATACAAAGTATATATAAATGCATTTATGGACATAGAGAGAAAGGAATGAGATTTTAAAGAACTGACACATGCAATGGTGCAGTCTGGCAATTCCAAAATCTACAAGGCAGACCGGCAGGTTTGAGATCCAGGGAAGAGTGGCAGTTCAAGTTCAAAGACAGTTTGCTGAAAGAATTCCTTCTTGCTTAGGGATTTCAGACTGTTAAGGACCTTCAATTGATTGTATGATCACCCACTCAATTATGGAGGGCACTCTGCTTTGTTTAAAGTCTCTCGATATAAATCTTAATCTTATCTGAAAGTTACTTTAACAAACATTCAGAATAATATCTGACTAAATATCTGAGTACCATTGCCTGACCAAGTTGGCACATCAAATTAACCATCATAAACATATTTTGGAAACATTTTTCCAGATAAAATAGTTGCTAAGGCTTAATATTTCAAATATCCATTCTTTATCACTGAATTAAATATTCCCCTTCTCTCCACAGAGACTATATCAAGAAGCCTGGAATAAAGATAAAACCAACATCAACATTCCTTCAGATACCCCAGTTATGCTGCAGGCCCAAATTAATGCCTTGCAAATTAGCAATGTAAGTACTGTAAATACGAACTGTAAAGGCCTTTGTGGGACTGACCGTGTCTGTCAGCTTATGGCGTGTGTTATAATGGACAAATTACCAACCTTAGAAATGTTCATGGCTTTCAGTGCTAGATTTTGTTTTCTTTAGCTATCATTCCCAAAGCAAATGAATGTAAATTCTCCTTTAAATGTTATCATAGATACATGACTAGGTGCCTAGACTGCAGGAGTTGGAATACCTGAGTCCTATTGGTGATCTCCTTTCAACCTTGATACCATCCTCCTCTATCCAGTGGTTGTGGCTCAGTTTCTTATGTATTCATTGGGAACAATACCAAGTGCCTCTTGACTCTCAACAGTGTCTGTTATCTTGTTAGGTCTTTTGAGTGCTCCAGAACTTTATTGTTTGACATTTCAAAGCCATGTGAAAGTCAAAAGATAATTTTTAGTTACATTTGATGATATCTGTGTCTCATATCTTTAGCAGAAACTTCTGATGAGTCAAAGAGCAAAGTTAGGAAAAAAATCTTGTCTAGTCTTATCTGGTACTTTGATAAAGGTTCTCAGGTTTTATGTTGACTTTTAGTTTCCCTGTCCTGTATTGTGGGATATTTTCAAGCACTTACCATATTATGATGAGTATAAATATTCAAACATTAATAGAGTTAGATATTTAGCTTAAAAATTATCCTATGCTGTACAAAGTAAACAGCCAACAATAAAAATAATTCAGAAATGGGTGCTTTTTCCTTATGCTGCCTTCTATGTTTTCCTTCAATAGAAACTCTACCAGAAAGACTGGGACGAAGCCAAGCAGAAAGGCTATGACTTAAGAGCAGATGCCATTGAAATCAAACATGCCAAAGCCTCCAGAGAAATTGCTAGTGAGGTAACTTCCCCCAATTTCTTGTGATTCTTCTCTTCTATAAAACAAATGGGGAGACTGTTTTTCAAGAATTTTGTCTTTTTTAATTCATGCAATTACATTTTGTCTTGTATTAAAAACTTTCTCTTAGTTAAAAATACTAAGTGGGATATAAACCACATTTACGTTGACCTTAACTATATATAAATATATACATATGTATGTACATGTGTGTATATACATATGTATATATATAAATCTAATATAAATCTTACCTGAAAATTACTTTAACAGAAACATTCAATATAATATTTGACTAAATATCTGAGTACCATGGCCAAATTGGCACATCAAATTAACCATCATAAACATATATTGGAAACATTTTTAGATTATATATAAATTATATATAATTTCTGCATTGTTTCTAAGTTGAAATAGAGTATCATGGAAAATCCTTAGGAAATTTGGGAAGAATTCAGAAATGAATACAGTGCATTTTATCCCCCAAATATTTCTGACATTCTCCACAATATAAAAGTAGATAGGGGCTGGGGATATAGATCAGTTGGTAGAGTGCTTGCCTAGCATGAAAAAGGCCCTGGGTTCAATCCCCAGTACCACCATAAAAAAAAGAAAAAGAAAAAGAAAAAAGATGATAGTTTCATTTAAGACTTAATGACTGAACTCACATTTATATTAAACATTTTATACTGAAGGCTTATGTAGAATACTTTTAGTAATGTTTTCAAGTTCACTTGACACTAATTTTAAAACTATTAGTCAAAATGATTATCCTACCAAGTCTGTTCCTATTCTCAGGCTCAAATCTTTAAGACACTGTTTATTTATTTTTTAATCTCATGTATCCAGCTGTTACCTCCTTCTTATTCCTCATTTTTATGTTCAGTAACCAATAGCCACAGCTGGTTCACTTCCCTATCTTGTCCAATGCACGAAAGAAAAGGACACCATTTTTGTTCTCAGATGCTCATCTGATGGAAAATCTAGTCCACAGATCTTTAATTGTCATTTTCTGATTCAAGTCAACAATCTTGCTTTCTGTCCCTGAAATGTGTGTATTTCTTTTCTATCTCCAAAACCACATGCATGACTTTTCTCTGCCTGAGATATCTTCAGTGCTCTTGGGAGACCATCTGACCTTATGTTCCACTTTCCAGGCAACTTTGGTTACCCTCACTGTGCCTTATTTCTTCCAACTAAAGTATAGGATAATAATAGTATTACTTGGCATAGTGGCACACACTTGTAATCCCAGCTACATGGAAGGCTTAGGCAGGAGGATCATAAGTTCAAGGCCAGCCTGGGCAACTTAGAAAAAATATAAAGAACTGGGGGTGTAGCTCAGTGATAGCTGGCTTCTGAGTTCAATCCCTAGTACTTAAAAAAAATTAAAAATAGTATATTCCTCTTAGAGACATTGTGTAATTGCCACCATTCAACAATTTTTAACTAAAACACTCAACAGTTTCATATGGATCAACCTAACTCATTTGAAGTTCTTATAATAGTGTGTGACATACAGTGATGGCTTAATAAATGTGAGTGTGTTAGTCTGTTTTCTATCACTGTGACAAAATGCCTAAGAAATCAACTTAAAGGAAGAAAGATTTATTTTGGCTCATGGTTTCAGAGGTTTCAGTCGGTATTGGCTGGCCCCATATCTGCGGCTTATAAGGCAGAGCATCATGATGGTGAGTGATGGTAGATCAAAACTCTTACCTCATGGGGGCTAGGAAGCCGAGAATAGGGCTGGGGACAAGATGTAGTATTCCCAGTGACACACCCCCAAGGACCCGTTACCTTCAAATAGGTCCCAACTGCTACAGTTTCCCCCACCTTCAGTTATGAATCCATCCATGAATTAATCCACTGATGAAGTTAGAGTACTTCTGATCTTTTCACTTCCCAAGTGCTACTTCTACAAACATTGCTACACTAGAGACCAGGCCTTCCACACAAGAGCCTTTGGGGAACAAATAATAGTTTACCTATTATTTTTTATTCTTGTTGTCATGCTATTTCCTTTCTGATCTATTCATTTCCTCTAAGAAACTACCTAAAATTGTCCTAATTTCTTTAAAGTGAACGGAAATACATAATAACTGCCAGTGTTGAGCTAATTTACATTCAGGTTAAGAAAACATCCTCAGAGCTGGGGTTGTGGCTCAGTCAGTAGAGCACTTGCTTGGTATGTGTGAGGCACTGGGTTTGATACTCAGTACCACATATAAATAAATAAATAAATAAATAAAGTTCACCAACAATTAAATAAATATTTAAAAATAAGAAAAGAAAATATCCTGAAATCATTTAAAGAAAAATTCTCAGTACATTATTTTCATACTTTTTTTTTTTTCAAATCTGTTTTTTCACAACTTTAGTACAAATACAAAGAAGGCTACCGTAAGCAGCTAGGCCACCACGTGGGTTTCCGCAGCCTCCAAGATGACCCCAAGTTGGTATGGTCTATACATGCTGCCAAGATCCAGAGTGACAGAGAGTACAAGAAAGCTTATGAGAAATCTAAGGGAATTCACAATACACCCTTGGATATGATGTCAATTGTTCAAGCCAAGAAATGCCAGGTCCTGGTTAGCGACGTTGATTATCGCAATTATCTGCACCAATGGACATGTCTGCCAGATCAGAATGATGTGATCCAGGCCAAGAAAGCCTACGAACTGCAGAGCGATGTGCGTATATCATCATCTGATTCTGGGGAGATGTGTTTAATCACAGCGTATTCTCTAGAGGCTTAATTTAAATGGTAATCTTAATAGAACCTGAAGTATCCTGTATAATTCATGGTAATAGAATCTTTTCAAACATTTTCTTTCTTAGGAAGGATTCTTTCTTATAGAAGTAGGACCTTATACACCAAGATGAAAACCAGACTGGTAATTAGGTAGAGAACTTCAATCCTAGCTGTTCTGTTCTATTACCTTTGCATGATAAGATGTCTAATTTCAGAAATAGATAAAAGCATAGGGAAATATTGAACTTCAAGTTTATCTGGCACACAGATAAATATAGATAGAGGTGGGGTTTTTTTCTCATTATATATACATCTAAGGATCATTTTCTCTAAAATTCCTACAGATGTTTTTCCCAGAGATACATAAAAGACAGACTTCAAGTGAGCACAGAAGCTCAACCTAGAATAGAAAAAAAATTTGTGCCATTTCTGTCATTCTAACAAGTATCACTTGTGAGCCCCGCTCCAATTCCTGTAGAATATTGTGAGCTTTTCCTAGAGATGAGTGGCAGAGACATAACACCTACATTTTAACGTTTAAAGTTATCCTTGAATTCTATGGATTAGTTGCCCCGCTGATTGAGTCTGGAGGTGGTTTGCAAGTATCAAACTCTGTAGGTAAATTTGTTTCTTCCCTCCTGTATGTTCCTCTCCTCCATGTAGAACATATACAAATCAGACCTGGAATGGATGAAGGGTATCGGATGGTTGGCAGAGGGTTCTGTGGATGTGATGAGAGTGAAAAACGCGCAGAATCTCTTAAATGAAAGGTTATATCGTACAAGACCAGAGGCCCTCAAATTCACCAGCATTGTTGATACACCAGAGGTGGTCCTGGCAAAGACCAATGCTCTACAGATCAGCGAGGTAAGCTAGGTTGGTGACCTTCTCAGACAAATTGAAGAATTATCTAGAAGAATTCTAAATGTGAGTTGCAAACTGCCAATACCAGCATTAAGATTTGAACAAAAATGTATCCATTTATGTTGTCAATCAGTTAGCTGTCTCTAGATTTCATTTGCTTTGATATGTCTTTTGGTCAACACATGTGGGTCCAGAGTCTGATATATTTAAATCACATTTTGAAATCCAAACTATAATACAGGTTCACCATTCGATAGCATAATCACAAAATTCTCACCTTTTTTGACTATTCAATCATGAAATAGGCTGAGAAGTTCAAGGACAAGTATTAGATATTATGGCAGCTATTTGTAACAAGAAAGAAAGGTCCTGACTAGCAATGTAATAATCATAGTTTTCCCGCAAGGTGGACTTATTTGCCAGATAATTAAATGTGAGTATATGGAAAAGGATAATTTTACTACTGTATTTCTGACTCATTTTAAACTTATGTTTCATCACATACAAATGTGTTCTTGAAGTTACTTTTGGTACCTTTTAAATAACAGTCACAAAATGAGCCAGGCATAGTGGCATATACCTGCAATTCCAGCAATTAAGAGGCTGAGGCAGGAGGACTGCAAGTTGAAGGCCAGCCTGGGAAATTTAGCAAGACCCTGTCTCAAAATACAAATTAAAAAGGTCAGAGGATGTAGCTCAGTAGTAAATGCCCTGGGTTCAACCCCCAGTACAAAACAACAATAAAAATAAGCATAATGAAGGCAAAACAGGATCTACATTTTAAATTAGGAAATATCCAAAGGTAAGTTTTAAATTTTATTTAACATTTTATTCATGTGATAACTAACTTATTTACTAATCAACCACCTCAATTTTTTTTTTTTTTTAACCAGCCACGGTATCGTGATGCCTGGGACAAAGAGAAGGCTAATGTGAATGTACCAGCTGACACCCCGCTGATGCTGCAGTCCAAACTCAATGCCATCCAGATTAGCAATGTAAGACACAGCATGGTCATCTGCTTGACAGTGTGCTCACTGCCTAGCTAAACCTTTTATCAAAAGCTTTGCCCCAAAACATTTTCCCACCATTCTTTTTATTTCTAGTGTTTTAGCTAATGACAAGTAGTTATGTTGGTCTCTGTGTATTTTTATAATGTAGAGATGTGCATTGCTATTTCTATTGGAAGGAAGAAAACTAAGATGCATGGATAATAATATTGAGTTTTCCTTTAGAGTGGCCCATCATTGCTTTTTCCTTTTAAAAGCTAGATTTTCTGTCTCCTAAATTTCTGTCTTTTAAAAAAAATTGAGATTTCTTTTCTAAATGTCATTAAAAATGTACTTAAACTCAAGTTCAATATGAAATTATTCTACCTTATGAATCTTAAGGAAAGATTAATGGTCAGCCTGTTAATAGCTATTCTTGAACAGAAGTAATGATGACTCAGTAGCGCCTCCCTTCAGACTGACTGTGGCATTGCACACTCAATTCACAGAAACAGTATCAGAAAGCTTGGGAAGATGTCAAGATGACTGGCTATGACATTCGAGCAGATGCCATTGGGATCCAGCATGCCAAGGCTTCCAGGGATATCGCCAGTGATGTAAGAACTCTTCCTTGCCAAGTCTTAACAAACACTAACTAGTAGACACCCAGGAATTATATTTAAATAGAATGCAGATTATTATTAGTACATTTATATTATATTATTACTATATCATTATATTAATATATTAGTAATATATTAGTAGTATATTGTTTTAAAATCTCAAATTCCAGTATAACTCATACAGCAATTTGGCAAGTCCCTGTGTCTATGCTTGGTTCTGCAATTCTTATGTTTAAATACAGTTTATTTTTCCCCAGAAATCTCAGGATCAGTAAGTATATAGGACCTGGAGATATAATGGGTACAGAGAATTCTGTTGGTACACAAAGTGTGCCACCCATACTATTTATGGTTCCTGAGATAATTTTATGCAGTACATGTTCAAGTATTTTTTCAAATAGTTACATGGCTGTTTTAATATGTGCTATAAAAATATCGATTATTGTACAACCATAGAAATGAAATTATGTACCCCATTTTTGTACAATGAATCAAAATGCAGTCTGTAAAAAATTAAAAGCTAAATAAAAATAATAAAAATGAATAAATAAATAAATAAATATTGATATCCTCCATTTAGATTGGGTTTTAAATTTTAAATGAAATTTTAAAAACAAGTTTATAATTTAAGAATACATTTAGTTAAACAAAGAATCATTTTGACTTAAAGGAATATGAAGTGTAGGTTGTTCTTGTTTGTGGCAAAACATCTGAAGATAGTAAACACTGACTAATGTTTGGGGAATGCTGGATTGGACTGTACTGAGAGATGATCCAGAAGCACAGTTCTTGACTTAGAATTACTCATAATATTTTTAAACATGTACATATAGAAGACAGCCAATGTAACAAAAAGTATAAAATTTATAGCATGAATTTAAAGAAAAAACAGTGTATAAAAGGTAATCTAAGCAAGGTGGAATTATACTCAATAGCTATCTAGAGAAAAGTGAATTTGGAAAAACCCTTTTTTTCTGTTCACATCTACCAGTATCTGTACAAGACTGCTTATGAGAAGCAGAAAGGCCATTACATTGGATGTCGCAATGCCAAGGAAGATCCAAAACTTGTTTGGGCAGCAAATGTGTTGAAGATGCAGAATGATAGGCTGTACAAAAAAGCCTACAATGATCACAAGGCCAAAATCTCTATCCCAGTGGACATGGTATCCATCAATGCTGCCAAAGAAGGCCAGGCATTAGCAAGTGACGTGGACTATCGTCAATACCTGCACCAGTGGTCTTGCTTTCCTGATCAGAATGATGTGATCCAAGCCAGGAAAGCTTATGACCTGCAGAGTGATGTAAGTAGGTCCCGCACGAAGACAGGCTTCTATGGCTTGGTACCGCGACTCCTTCCAATGCTGTGGAAAACATCTCTCCCAATATAGACACTTTCCTTTAGTATTTTACCAAATTTGATTGCCTACTTTACTGTTAAATTAATTTAGAAAAATTTTCATCTTCATTTAAGTTATTACCAGAATCTTTCTATTCAGAAAGATATAGATTTGTAGTTCATTAAATCTATAAAAAATACTTGGTCCTTCAACTATAAAGGGGGACAGAAATTAATTTCAGAGGTTAGTGTCATGCTCTAAATTTACTTGTTTCCCTTATCTGGATGTTCTTCATGGTGTAGTGTTTCATTAATTTACTAAGCCATTTTTAGATATATTCATATCTTATGCCCATTCAATCTTTTAGAAATGATGGATTTCATAAGGTTATTTATTTTTTATATAGAATGGACACCTTCTTTTAACTATCTGAGCTTGGTTTCCTTATACTTCAGGAGATTTATTTTTTAATAATAAATGAGTTTATTGCAGGCAAGTTGGTTCAGCTCTTGAATTGTCAAGTGATGGAGGTAGACCAGTTTTTAAAGAACTGCAGTCTCTTCATTTGTATGAACCACATTCATAAATAAGGCATGCACATCAATCAAATTCTTACAAGGAAATCAGAGAGGGGAATTTGTATGTTATCTTTTTTGAGAATTCCTTCTTCTGAATTTTGGAGAGCCATCATATTTTAAACACTAAAATATGTCATTCTTCTTTTAAGAGGTAGAGATATTCTAATATTTTTCATTCCCCTTATTACCATTTTGGCCTGATATTTGTATTCCATAACTAACAATTAAAATACCATTTCTAAGCAACACAATGACTTTTAATAAGATTAATAACTGGTGTTTAACATAGAAAATTTTTATCTGCTTAACCTTTTACCTATATGTGAGGAAGCAGATGTAGATAACCAAGAATTTGCAAACTCCAATTAAAAGTAAGATGCTATCTTAGATCAAGAAAACCCAGTTGTGACTCAGTAGTAGAGACTGGTGATTGAATTATTTTTTCTGAATGAAAGTTTCACTATATAACCCAGGTTGGTTTCTAACTCCTGGGCTCAAGTTATGGTCCAGCCTCCCAAATAGCTGGAACTATAGGCAGGTGCTACCTGCTCAGCTATAAATTCTTAATCATCCTTTTAAAAAATCAGATATTGTACTAGCACAATATACAGTGGTGAACATATGGGAAGCAAAAAAAAAAAAAGACATAGCTCCTGAGGTTGATAACATAGAACTAGATGTTAGTTAATTACAAAATACCAGTGAAAAAACAATGGGATGGATGACTGAGAGTGTTCCATGATCCCAAGAAAAACGAGGTCAGTGCTTTCTCCAAAGCTCTTTGTTGAAAGAGTTAATTGTAGGATGAGAGCAGAAGAAGGTAGAGGAGGACACTTATAGGATTAATACATGCAAAGGGGGCTCGTACAAACTACAATGGCAGCACCATCAGAAGCACAGGGTGAAGGGAAGCCTGAGACTGGATGTAGGGACTGATGCCAAACCATCCATCTCCTCCTAGTCCATGTCAAGGATTTTGATCTTCATCCTTAAACAATGGGAAACTGAAAGATAAGCAGAATATTGTGACAATAGATTTAAATAAGGAATTTTGACAAGCTTATTTTGACTGTCATATAGAGAACTTACTAGAGATCCCATTATTATTGCTTTTAAAGTCTGCAATGTCTGGTATAATGATTACCTAAATATTTGTCAAAAATCATCCATGCATACCCCCCAGTGAAGAGCTACTTCCACGTCATTCCAACTTTTAGAATGTGCATAGGCACTCCAATACATATGCACAAAAAAACAAAGCAAAAGAAAACAATGCTGTGTGTGTGAGGGATTACATCATCAGGCAGTGCTCTGGGTTTTTAAATTTTTTGATATTTTTTTCTTTTTCCAGTGATACTGGGGATCAAGCCCAGGGTCTCATGCTTCCTGGAGAAGTGCTCTACCCAACCCTTTTTATTTTATTTAGAGACAGGGTCTCACTAAGTTGTCCAGGCTGGCCTGGAATTTAACAATTCTCCTACCTGAGCCTCACTGAGATTACAGGTGTGTGCCACTGCACCCAGGTAGTGATCTGCTGTTTTTAGTTAATTATTATTTGGCAAATCTTTTTTTTTTTTTTTTTTTTTTTTTGGTACTGGAGATTGAACCCAGGGGTACTTTACCACTGAACCACATCTCCAGCCCTTTTTGTTTCCTTATTTTGAAACAAGTTCTCACTAACTTACTTAGGGCCTCACTCAGTTGCTGAGACTGGTTTTGAACTTGTGAACCTTCCCTGCCTCAACCTGCTAAGTGACTGGGATTATAGGCACATGCCACCATGCCTAGCCTTTAATTATTATTTATTATAAAAAACAACTTCATTTTATTATAACACGAAAATCCAAAACCCTGCTTTGACTTAACTTTGCTTTCTTTCCCAGGCCATTTACAAGGCTGACTTGGAGTGGCTACGTGGCATTGGCTGGATGCCAGAAGGGTCTCCAGAAATATTGAGAGTAAAAAATGCCCAGGAAATCCTATGCGACAGTGTCTACCGAACACCTGTGGTGAATCTCAAGTATACAAGTATCGTTGACACACCTGAAGTTGTCCTTGCTAAATCAAATGCTGAAAATATTAGTATTGTAAGTAACTTTTATTTCCATCTATTAAAATCAAATTTGAACCATAAATAAATTATAAATAACCTGGTTATCTATTTCCAAGATAAATATGATAAAAATTTTAATAAGTAATGTTGAGTATTATTTTTGCTTATTAATTTTTAACAAAAAGATATTAATAAAAGGTATTAATATGGATTTTATCATATCAAATTTGAATTACTTATTGAAAAAATTCTAGATATTTGGCTTTAATATGAAAAGATTTTGGATCAGATTCAAAGGAAAGGTTAAAAGTTGTACCCTGAAACTAGCAAAATTATATATAAACTGTGAAGTAATTTTTGTTATTGGTTCTTTCCATAGCCAAGGTACAGAGAAGCCTGGGACAAAGACAAAACTTCAATCCACATAATGCCAGATACTCCAGAAATCAATCTTGCAAGAGCAAATGCTCTTAATGTGAGCAATGTAAGTACCACAGCAGACTTGGTTTTGTTTGGAGAGGGTTGGGGGATGGCTCCTTGCCATGGGCCCTTCGCCCAGAGTGAGGACAAAAGCAGATACCGGAGAGCAAATGTCAACAAGACAAAAGGGAGAGGTGAAGGACAAAGAAGAGGGAAGAATGAAAAGATGCCAAACAAGAAAGATTCAGTTGAATTTGAAATATTTATGAGAGTTCTTTATAAAAATATACAAATGAATTTTAAGACCCAGGTCCATGGGGAATTTTTTTAGGAAATGACAACCCCTGAAAAAAAATAGAAAACATAGCAAAAAATTAAGAGTTATTAAACACATTCCTTCATCATCTCAAATGCTAGGATCATTCCGTGGAGACTAATAAAAGAAGGAAAGCCATCACAATCATCAAAACTTATTAAAGGTAGTTCCAAAAGTGAAAATTGTAGACCAATGATAATGGGGAAAATCTTAAAGTGCTAATAAATCAAAATCTGCAGCACAAATGATACGTTTCAAACAACCAGGGCTCATGTGGGATTGCCAAAAAAGCTCCATATTCAGAAACTTAATAATTTAATAGCCCAAAAAGCAAAACCATGTGTTTATTTTATTAAATTTTAAAAGGCATGTGGTAAAATCCAATACCCATTATTTTTTAAATAAAATCTTAGTTTAACAAATAAGATGAATGAATATTTTCTTGATATGATTAAAAAATAAATCTTAAATCAAAGGCCAACTCATTCTCATTATGTAAGCTTTTTTTTTTTTTTACTTCCTTTTTTTTTTTTTTTTAACTGTACTGGAGGTTGAATCCAAGGCCTTGTACATGCTAGACAAGAGCTCTACCCCTGAAAGTAAGCTCCTGCTTCTTATTCAAGCCAGGGTTAAAACTAGGATGCCCCCTAATGTCATTTATTTAACATTTCCCTGGCTAAGTTTCTCAGTAATACTGAGAGTTTTAATTCTAAGAGTAACAATAAGAGATAAATGTTGGAAATAAAGAAATAAAGTCACTGCAGAATAAGTCATTTTGGATCTGGAAAAAACAAGAGCATTTAGCAGGGAGAAAAATCTGTTAATAGGTAGAATTCAATTACATGGCTTGTACACAATTCAAGAAAGTTCAAGAGAGGTACCATCTTCATAGATTATAGATTGCTTTTGCATGGAATAAGTATGACCTTAAAAGAGGGATACTATTTTAGTGCAGTGGTTTGGAATGTGACATCCTTTCAGAAGAATAAAAAATCTTTCTGAGGGAAGGAGCCTGCCAAGCAAAAATTCCTCACCATGTGTCTAACTTTTCCATTAATTCTACTGTAATGAGCTACTTGGGAACTAATTTTTTTCCAGTGTTTGGAAGGCAATACAATTTTAGGGCATAGATGTACTTTGGGGAGGTGAGGCCAGATTTAGCATCATAGTGCAGTACAATTCTTGTCAAGTGGTTGAATCAAGAGGCAGTCAGTTCTTCACTACAGCATAGACTCTTCTTCAATTCAGTCCATAGGCATCTTTGGCAGGAGAGTTCTGCAAAGTCTCATTTGCTACTTTTGCATGATAAATTTCTCAGTTGAAAATACCAGAACCTTACCATTGATATCCTGATATGAATAAGACTAGCGTAGTATTCCAAACTATGCCAAAAATCAAGCTATCAACTTTAGATTTTAATGAGAATGGTTTACATTTCAGAGGAAATCAAATATCCCATTTGAATGCAAATCAAAATGTACATTTTTTTTACATATGGTATTGTTGTTGTTATAATCTTGACATAATTTGCTATTTAAAACTGCTTCCATTGTTTAGAAAGCACACCTTTCACAGAATATTTGTATATGATTTTATGGTAATAAAACACATTTATGTTAAGTCAACTCCTAATTTCCATACTACCTACTTAAGTATTGATTTTTTGCTTTTCTTAGGTGAGATACTTGAGACTTACAAAAGGAATTTGCCCATGTTCTCAAAGTCTCAAAGTTAGTAGATGAAGAAATTAGTTCTCAAGCCTAGATTTGTTTATTTGACCTCATAAACAAAATTTATTATGCAAGTAAAATAATATAACTCTGTGTCATAAAATAAGATAAAAGCAAAAGAATAAAATTAAAAGGTAACATAATGATATTTTTGCATTAAATAGCCTCTAGTATAATACATTTAAATTTGGAGAATACTTTTTCTTTTGTACAGAAAACAAATTAATTGGTAAAATAGACCCACCCAAAATTCCAACAAAAATTTAACTGAAAATTCATATAAAACGTGACCATACTTATAACTATTAAACTTATCTAAGCATTCACTTTTCAGATACACAAATGCTCTGAAATTGTAATAATTGAAATTCACCTCTTTTTGTACTATAGGAGGCCCATAACTAATTGGTATGATTTCTAAATTATATATTTAAAATTACTGTTATTTCTGAGTCTTTTCACCATTGTCAATATAGAATGTATCTATTAAAATATGAATATAAATTTAAATACATCTTAAAATATCTGTAGATCAGTCACTGCTTTAAATTCTTTTAAAAAGCAAAACAAATAGTGATCACATCCAATTGTACTTTAGCAGATCTAACATTCCTGAGTAACATGTACTATTAATCATATGAGAAGAGCTAAGAAAAACTCACAAATATAAAAGGGCTTATTCTGAAGATTGCAAAAATTGAATTAAATTAAAGACATTCAAAAATAGCCCATTAATGTTTGAACTTATCCCAAGGCTGTCAATCCATTAACGAGGAAAAAAAAAAAAAAGTAATCACATCATACATGCAATTATAACCTTGAACAACTCCATCAAGGTTATGATTCAAATGAAGAAGAAAGAAGTCTTGTCAGGCCCAGGTATTTGGGCTCCAAATAATTTTATGACCCAATACAATGGTGTAGAGAATGATTTTTTTTTCCACCTATTTTCTCTTCTTTAACTGTTCTTCATTTCTGGAGCTTCAATTCTGCACCCTGTGGTATTAATTCTACTTGAGTCTGGGAGTTATTGTTAAATTTGAATCTAGAATGATACCTTACTTTTTCTCCTCTTTAGAAAATTTACCGTGAGGGTTGGGATGAAATGAAGATGAGCTGTGATGTGCGGTTGGATGCCATTCCTATCCAGGCTGCCAAAGCCTCCAGGGAGATTGCCAGTGATGTGAGTGTGGCCTTTTTTACCCTCTCAGTTATTAAGCAGGTGCCCAGGTGCATCAGAAAAGCATGCTGTGATCCATCTGCTTTGTTTTTCCATCCCCAGTATAAATATAAGCTTGACCATGAGAAGCAGAAGGGACACTACGTGGGCACCCTCACAGCCAGGGATGACAACAAGATCCGGTGGGCCCTCATAGCTGGCAAGCTTCAGAATGAAAGAGAGTACCGATTGCATTGGGCCAAATGGAAGACCAAGTTCCAAAGCCCTGCGGACATGCTCTCCATCTTGCATTCTAAGAAATGCCAGACTCTGGTCAGCGACATTGATTATCGCAATTACCTGCACCAGTGGACCTGCCTGCCTGACCAGAATGATGTGATTCAGGCCAAGAAAGCCTATGAACTACAAAGCGATGTGAGTGGGCTGCACTATACCATAAGCTCTTCTATCATTTTGATTCCTAGAGAGTTTATGACATTAAATCCTTTTCTTGTCATTTCATATCTCTATATGGCCAAGAAATTGATATTAGTTCAATTTTTTTAATATGGTATCAAAATCACTAAAGCCAGAAAAGATCTAGACTTTGTATCAAGACATAAATAGTAGTGTGAATGATCTGTTAACGTATCAGGTTAAAAAACAAAAACTGCTGTGAAAAGATATTATTTCTGTAGAATTTAGGCAGCAGTTAAGGTTTAGATCAAGGAAAATATTGGTAGCCCATAGACAGTATCTAGGCACAGATGTGTTTTTTTCAGTTGACACAGTTGTTGAGAAATTTCGAATTAAGTTGTCAAGGTTTTTAAATCAGGAAGTTTTTATGAAATCTAGAATTTACCATTTCTCCTGAAAATTCAGAAGCTGTAGCTCTAGATACGCATTAGCCTTTGGCAACAATACCTAGAACTGAATTGAAGTTCACTCATGTTAAACAGAAAAAATACCCTCAAGTTTGTCACACTACCTTACCTAATCAATTTTCTCCTATTACCTCCCTGGCTGCTTGAGTATGTCATCCTTGCCTTATAGAGTGTCTAAATTGTATTTCTTCATCAGGCTTGTGAATAGGCTAAACAGGACCAGGGGCATTGAATTCATTCTGGCCATGTTTTCACAGGCTGTTTACAAGGCTGACTTGGAATGGTTACGTGGAATTGGTTGGATGCCAAATGATTCTGTTTCTGTCAATCACGCCAAACATGCAGCTGATATCTTCAGCGAGGTATTTTAGAATGTTGCCATTCAATACATTTCCCAAGAGAAGGAACAAAAGTACATGAGCTAAAATTCAGTCACCGTAATCAGCAATTCTAACCATTTTTAAGTGCTGTAACTTAAGCCAGACATATTTTCCCAAAATAATCCTATAGAATTCCTAACACATTATAGGACCATATCCCCAATATAATATCCAGTACATTAATTGATGCTTGGAATTGTATAAAAGGAAAAATTCTTTGGTCAACTATAGAAATATACTGGGAGAAGTTTGACCACTTGAAAAAAAAATGGATTGAGTATTATGATACACATAACTATATGACTTTGGGAGTTAAGCATACTTGCTACTTTAAAACTTGTGGGAAGAGTAAGAAGTCAACTCATTTGTTTAAAAATAAAATGCTAAAAAGCAAACTAAATTGCCAAGAAGATGCCATTCATATATGGTACTCTGTGCCTCAGTAGAGGAGGGCCCTTAAATTTAGTTAATCCCAGTTCACCAAGACCAGGGACTATGACTAAGATTTTCTTCCCCCATAGAAAAAATATCGCACAAAAATAGAAACTCTCAACTTTACTCCTGTGGATGACAGAGTTGATTATGTGACAGCAAAACAAAGTGGTGAAATCCTCGATGATGTAAGTATATGGCTGTTCCTTTTGTTGTTCTTTTTAGATATACATGACTGTAGAGTGTATTTTGACATATTATACATACATGGAGTGTAACTTATTCTAATTAGGATCCCATGCATATGGTTTGCATGATGTGGAGTTTCACTGATGGTATACTCATATATGAACATAAGCAAGTTAGGTCTGATTCATTCTACTGTCTTTTCTATTCCCATCCCTCCTAAAATTATGCAACCATGTAGATGTCATTCCAAAGCTTTTCTGCCTCCTTACACTCAGTGTGAAATAACTGCCCAAGATACATATTTTAATTAACAAAATGATTGTTGCTAGCAATTGCTTGGATATCATAGTGCTTTCTTAATATCAAGTAACTTGTCCCTTTGCCTATAACTTTTAGATTAAATACCGGAAAGACTGGAATGCTACCAAGTCAAAGTACACCCTCACAGAAACCCCCCTGCTGCACACTGCCCAGGAGGCTGCTCGGATACTGGACCAGGTATGGATTTACCGTGATGCCTGGTACTTCAGACGGGGATTCAGAACTGTAAAGAAACCATAGGGAATTTGTGCACATGGCTCACCTCTGCCTTCCGACTCCTCATTTAACTGCAATTGTGACTCTCTGTCTTTTAGTACCTCTACAAGGAAGGCTGGGAGAAACAGAAAGCCACAGGTTACATTTTGCCTCCAGATGCGGTGCCATTTGTTCATGCCCATCACTCCAGTGATGTTCAGAGTGAGGTAATCAGTTATCTTGTTATAAGTGCACTTTGCAAAGCTGGGTGTCACCCATAAGGGATGTTTCATTTCAACCTGGTAGACCTGGGTGGGCTTGCTGAGAGCCGGAGTTTGTGTTTCTCTTTTGGTGTTTTCCTAAGGGTTTGGGCTGCTTCTCCCACCCACACTGTTTTTTTGTTTTTTCTTTTTCAAAAACTATTGTTTGAGTTTTAATTTTTCCTATATTCTCTGCCCTCTATAAAATCTCTAGGACTCCAGATAAAGATATTTTCAGAATTAAAGTGTATGATATTTTTCTTTTTAAAAAGCAATTTTTTCATATTTATTTCAGTGCTTTTGGTTATCTGTTCTAGAAGTAGGGAGTGTCAAATGGGAGGTTGAATTTGCAAATGTTCCCTAGAAGATCATCAAGCCCCCTCTGCCTCGTGTGCTTGTCAGCACTGATGGGATCTCTGTTCTTCCCAACAGCTGAAATACAAGGCTGAACATGTAAAGCAAAGAGGTCACTACGTTGGTGTTCCAACCATGAGAGATGATCCTAAACTGGTTTGGTTTGAGCATGCTGGCCAGATTCAGAATGACAGACTCTACAAAGAGGACTATCACAAGACAAAAGCCAAAATCAATATACCTGCTGACATGGTGTCAGTTGTGGCTGCCAAGCAGGGGCAGAACCTTGTCAGTGATATTGATTACCGTAATTACCTGCACCAATGGATATGTCATCCTGACCAAAATGATGTTATTCAGGCAAGGAAGGCCTATGACCTACAGAGTGATGTAAGTGATTTTTGTTTCTTCATTATCTAGAAATGTGTAGTACACTCTGAGAATGATAAGCAGCATTCCACAACCACCCATCTTTGAAGCTTTAAGTCATAAATACTTCGTTTATTCTCAGAAAGGAATCGAGGCCAGATATGAAGTAGAGAAAGATCAGGAGCAGTAGCTGATTGATAGTTTTGCCTAGTGACTAAACTTCTGAATAACTTTCAATTTTTTTATAAAAAAGCCTGCAATTCTATCCTTTCTGCCATCACCCAACTTCTTATTCACATTCTCATGGAGAATTATCATTGATTTAAAACAGTAATTGACCTGGGTGAGAATGGAGATTGGGTTGGGGTTTTGACAATATTAGGTGATCATATAGACAAGGACCTAGGGATGTCTCATTCCTGCTTGTTCCTTGAGGCCTTTATGAAGAGTTGCTTGTAAGGAATCAAAGCAAAAGAGAAACAGATTACTGGTTAAGCTGCAAATAGGCCCAGCATCCCTCACTCAAGCTTTGGAAAAACTTGGAACAGAGAATGTGACAGGTCACCTTTCACCAAAGCCTGAATTAAGATCTTTACCTGCCCCCAGCCATCTGGAACGGAGGAGCAGAAGCAAATTCATCACCTTAACTTGCTCTGGTACACAGAGTTGCTAATCTTCTCTGAGTCTTCTCATCATTACCAAAACAGAGACAGGAAGTCAAGCCTGCCTGCAGCATAGATGCTGAACTTGAACATCCCACCTCACTGTTCACTGCAGCAGAATGACTGTGGTGGAACTTTAATCAGAGTAGCAGCACCTCCTCATTTGGCTTGGGGTGGGCTGGGAGGATCCAGGAGCTGGGTGTGGGGAGAGTTGGTGGTGGTCGAGGAGACAGAGATAGGCTTGACTAGATTGGGAGAGATCCCTACCCCTTCCCTACAAAAACATTACCAATTACTTGTGTAGTTTCCTTCATTTAGTCTCAATACCCTGTGTACTTTTGCATAACTGAATGCACCAAGTCAATCTGGAAGTACCACTTTCTTGGTAAACCTTTTCTTATAGCCACCACTGAAAGTAATGCACCCCAACCCAACTTGAACAGCACTTAACCTTATATCTTAAAGCACCAAGCACAGTGCTTCATACATAGTCACAAACTTAAGAAATGTTGCTCAGGTGAAATCACTTTTAAATGAAGGAGATAAAAACCGCTAGAGAGAAATCTTTCTAAAGTTTCCAAAGGGGAGGGGAAAAAAAAAACCTGTTGGAATCTTCTGTCTATACTCCTGTGAGTCATTTTTCCTTCCATCATCTCTCTTCCTAATCTCAGAATATCTACAAAGCTGACCTGGAGTGGCTTCGCGGCATTGGCTGGATCCCCTTGGACTCTGTAGAACATGTGAGGGTGACAAAGAACCAAGAAATGGTGAATCAGGTATGCAAAGTCCCTTCCCTTTTGAACCTGATACCTGTTCTCCTTACCTGCCTTGTAGGGGTAGGTGCCCTGTGGTAGTAGACCTGTTTTCATTATGTCTATTGCTTTGCAGATAAAATATAAGAAAGATGCTCTTGACAACTATCCCAACTTTACAAGTGTGGTGGATCCTCCAGAGATTGTTTTGGCCAAGATTAACTCAGTCAATCAAAGTGATGTAAGTTTGCTCAGGATATACTGAAATACATAGTCAGAGGAGGTAATTGTCTATCATTGAATGAATTGGTTTAACTCTAAATGGTTGCTTTTAAAAAATGGAAGAGGGGTGAATTGTAAAATAATCTTTAGGGGAGATGTCTTAAAAGTCACTAGTGGATAGTATACTGTACCTACCACTTTTAGATATCTATATTCTCATCCAGAATATTCTTTTACATTAGTTAAAATGGACAGAAATTCGACCAGTTTTAATGTCTAAATGTAGATTGATTATTATGTTGCTAGATAGATCTTTTAAAAATTTAAATATACATGTATAGTAATCAAAATATTTTATTTTCTCTTCTTAGGTAAAATATAAAGAAACATTTAATAAAGCCAAGGGAAAGTATATATTTTCTCCAGATACACCATATATTTCCCACTCCAAAGACATGGGAAAGCTCTACAGTACTGTGAGTCCTATGTTGTAACTACTCAGATCCTGATTTCTAGGTTCTTGTCAGTATTTATTTTCTCAGCTGATTTTGTGAAGAGTTGAACTTATAGAGTGACCTACTATGTTCATTGCATTTCATCTTCTTTATTAGGAGTAGCATAATACTCAAAGTGAATAGCATGTATTTGGCTGGTAGTTTCTGAGCTCCTGTGATGTGCTGCTACTGCCTGGCTAGCACTCAATGAGATGAGCCCTTCATGAGCTCACACACATGAGAGGAACAGACACAACTAGATCAATAATAATGTAACAAGTGCTATAAGGGCTCCAGGAGTACAGACGGCAGAGCGAAAGAGGAGAGGCTTGTCTTTCTACAGCAGTCATGCAGAAGAATTTCCACTAACAAACGAAAGACTTGCCCTCCAAAATTCAAGTCAGCTAATTTAAAGGAGGAGGCGCGCGCGCAAGTGCGAGTGTGTGTGTGTCCAATAGGAAGCAGTCTTTGGTGATTTGCTGTATGGAAATTTCTCATCACTTTGTGTAAAACTTTAAATATGGTCAACTCTGTTATAAAACACCTCAAAAACTGTAGATTTAATTTGCAATAAATCAAATGACTGTCCTGTTCAAGGTAGGCACACTAATGGCTACAAATAAAAATTAAAGCCTTGCTTTGAACATTAATGTTTTACTTAACTTTACTAATTATTTTAGTGGAATCTGAAAGTAGTTAAATGTAACATTTTATTGACACATATTTCTTGGTTCTAGATTCTATATAAGGGGGCGTGGGAGGGAACCAAGGCTTATGGCTACACCCTGGATGAGCGCTACATTCCCATTGTTGGAGCCAAGCATGCTGACCTGGTGAACAGCGAGGTCAGTATGATCTTTGCCTCTGCTAGATTTGGAGGTCTTTGTTAAGGGGACAAAAGAGACAGGTTAGAAAACTACTCATTCTCAATGTTGAACCTCCTTCACAGCTGAAATACAAAGAGACATATGAGAAGCTGAAGGGTCACTACCTGGCTGGAAAAGACATCAGTGAGTTCCCTGGTGTGGTTCACTGTCTGGATTTCCAGCAGATGAGGAGTGCGGTAAGCCAGGGTCACCTTAGCTTGCCCTTGTGTCTGCCTGTTTATAGCCTACCCTGTAGCTGAGGGTTAACAAGGGGTGGAGTAGTGTGGGATCTTTCTTGGGACTTCCCATCTCCTTCCCTTCCCTTCTCTACTATGAAACACACATGGAGGGCTTTGCATGGGGAAAAAGAGAAAGCAACAGGATCTCTATTGACCTTGCATTGGAGAAGGATAGGAAACTTAAAAAGGAGAAGAAAATAATAAAAGATCACCTTTTAAACATTAGTCTATTCTAGAGAGTACTGACCCATAAGGAAATAAGACTCTACAGAGATTGATCTGAATCATTTGAGGTTTTCATTCTGTTTTCTAATTTTTGTCTTTAAAAATATTATTCTTTAGTTGAATTACAGAAGAGATTATGAGGACACAAAAGCTAATGTTCATATTCCCATTGACATGATGAATCACGTGCTGGCTAAAAGGTGCCAGTACATTCTGAGTGACCTGGAATATCGACACTACTTCCACCAGTGGACGTCTCTTCCGGAAGAACCCAATGTTATCCGTGTTCGAAATGCTCAGGAGATCTTAAGTGATGTATGATGTTCTCTCTGCGTCTTGACTTAGTTACAGTCTTCACCTTGTCCTGTGTTAGCTCTCCATGCTCCAATTACCCCTGTGTTTACAGACCCTGCGACTTTAAACAGAGTGGCATGAATAATACCACCTCTTGGTGTAAGAATCCCCTTTGAGCCTTAGGACACCTAGGTTAAATAGTTAATCTGTTCAAGACTGGAGTAAGACTTAGATGTTGCTGCCCCTGGGTTCTTTAGACTAGGGCATTAAAAATCTTCCATCTGGCAAGAGGCCTACCTAGTCTCCATTAAGCATAGCCAAGGGCCAATAGGAAAGTATCAGGATGCTCAATTTTAACTTCAGAACATATGTCACATTTCATTGTTCTTTCTTGCAGAATGTGTATAAAGATGACTTGAATTGGTTAAGAGGCATTGGTTGCTATGTTTGGGATACACCCCAGATCCTCCATGCCAAGAAGTCATACGACCTCCAAAGTCAGGTAATAAGCTGATCTTCCTAGAAGCACTGGCTCTCTATAGGCCATCGAAATCCATGGTAGTGTCAGTGGGCTGCTGGCCAGGCTGTGTCTATGCTCTGTAGGAAAAGTTTCTGGAACAGTGCATGATCTAAGGGAATCAAGCCTCCCCTTTCCCTAGTCCTAACTAAACCTCTCCTGGTGTCCTGTCTGGTGTTGGACCTTTTTGGTGTGAGTTTCTCCTAGAGTTAAAAGTCATGCAAATTTATAACAGAAAGTTATCTGGGAGGTTCTTCATCTTGAGCTACTCTGAGGCATCTGTACCTTGACCAGTTTAACTTCTAGAAAGTGGGAAACAAAAGCATACTTTGACCAGAGGAGGTTTATGTTAAAGGAAGAAATAAATTCTGGAACATTTTCTAGCATGTGGTTGGGTTCTGATAGGACAGGTCCAAAAGATGGTTGAATTGTGCCGCTGCTGTCAGGCTGGAGAATGGGCATGCAGAAGGCAACAAAATGAAAAGCGTCCCTGGTAAAGGTCCAAACCCCACTCTTGATCAAGGGAGATTTTCTTTTTTTTTTCTTTTTGGTTGCCATACAAAGTCTGCATAATTATAATACAATAGCCTGTTTCTTAAGACTAAAGCTGAAACCCAAAACTAAGTCAAGTCACATCTAAGTTGGCACAAACAGCTAAAGGTGATGAGAGGTGTGTGTCTTATCATTATGGGTGACTTTTGTTTTCCTTCACAGCTGCAATACACAGCAGCAGGTAAACAAAATCTACAAAACTACAACTTGGTCACAGATACTCCACTTTATGTGACTGCTCTCCAAAGTGGCATTAACGCCAGTGAGGTACGTCTTCCTTCTATTCTTCCAGGGACAAGGCATTTCTTGTCTTTACATATCTTCCCAACAATAGAATTGAGGAAGCAATTCTTTCTTTGTAGGTGAAATATAAAGAAAATTATCATCAGATTAAGGACAAATACACCACAATTCTGGAAACAGTGGATTATGACAGAACCAAGAACCTGAAGAGTCTTTATAGCAGTGTGAGTTGGCATTTTTTCCTCTTATATATGAGCCACCTTTTCCCTTTCAGAGATAATAAGAGAATAAATGGGGATAAGTATCCTGTCCCCTTAAAGGGTTTTGCAGTTTTTTCCTGGAACTTCAAATTTCTACTTTATCTCATAACATTCTTATCTGTATAATTAAATAAACCTCAATTTGGAGAGAAGTCCTGGGGGTTAGCAAGGAATTTCTGAGAAGGCCAGAAATGAGGCAAACCTGCTCTTGAGGAGCAGACCAGAATGCGTTGTCCCATAGTCACAAGATTTGTAACCCCTCCAGAACCTGTACAAGGAAGCCTGGGATAAAGTGAAAGCCACCAGCTACATCCTGCCAACCAGCACCTTGTCCTTGACACACGCCAAGAACCAGAAGCACCTGGCCAGTCATGTAAGTCAAGTACAAACACAACAGCCACACTCCGCCCTCCCCTGCTCTCCACATGGAGAATCCTCCAGACTGATTCAGAGGTTGCCCAGCAGTATCCTGGCACATCCACGGCAAATAATTCCAGAGTCTGTGCTCACCACTTCTTCTCAGGGCCCCGTGGTCCAGGGAGGATCACAAACACCAGCAAAGATCCTGAAGTGACCCTTTTAGGCTGTCTGTCTGCAGAGGACATGGATGGAAGGTCTCTGTTTTAGCCAGAAGTGAGGAGAAGAAGATATAGTAGACCAGTAAAATAGGCTCTTGTCAATTGAATTATGTAGACTTTGGGGCAAAAATAAACCAGTGATTATGATAGCTAGCTATCACATCAGCTCCAATAAACAGTCCAGGCCAGAGGGGCAGACTTTTCATTTGGAAAGAGGAGTTTTAGAGATAGAATTTACAAAGCCCCGTGGAGGCTTTTTGCTTTAGTCATGAAAACAGTAACAGAGGCAGGATTCTTGGCCATTTGTTTTTGGAACATGGTGGGGCATAGGGAAATTAATGCTTTAAAAAAGGATTCCAACCTTAGTTTATTAAAAGATGTTTTAAGAAAAAAAGAACTCTTTTGAATACTATCCTCTTTGTAGCTAAGGAATAGTTCAGATGTAAGGAAATGGAATGTTCTGTTCTAGGAAATTCTGGTGGAAATTTTGGTTGATCTCCAGTCAATGAAGGGCTTAGCTGGAATTCTAAAACAAAAGCTCCCAGACCCCTTTTCCCACTGAGATGCAGGTCTCTGGGTTCTAAGAGAGTTTTTATTTTATTACCATGTGCTAGGAATTTGGATCTTCATCTTTGCTTTACTGCTTAATTCACGTGATCATGGAGCATTAATTCATAGGCAACACAGTTTAAGAGCTAAAAGGTTTCCCTCAGAAGCTGTTTGCACTGTGCTTTTGAAAACCTTGTGGAAATTGAAATTTGATTGTGTATCTTAAGCATTGGGATTTTCAGTAATTAAAAACAAAGATAGAAATGTAGTTTAGTGGTAGAGTGCTTGCCTTACATGCTCAAGGCCCTGTGGTCCCTAGAACTATGAAACAGACAAACAGACAGGGATTCCCGAGCACAGTTTTAATCTTTTATTTACAGTAGTAAGAAGAAAAGCCATGATCACAAAAGAGATTATTTAAAAATCACATAATTAGAGGTTGGGGTTATAGCTCAGTGGTAGAATAGTTACCTAGCATGGGTTAAGGGCAAGCATTTGATCCCCAGCACTGCAAAAATAATAATAAATAAATAAAGTAATAGACTAAAAATCATGTAATCTTAAAAATGAGTTGGTTGTAGTAACAGCAAAACCTCCATTGGTATAGATGTTTTTTAAAATAGCTTAGTGGAAGAGTGTTTGCCTAGCATGCATGAGGTTCTGGGTTCAATCCCGAGCACCACAAGAAATGATAACAAACATAACTAAAATTTCATAGTGCTCTGCAATTTTTTTTTTTTTTCTGGTCTTTTTTTTTTTTTATTTTTTTTTATTTTTTTTTTACGTTTACATAGGGTAATGATGTTTATTATATTTTTCCCCTCCCCCCCACCCCTCCCACCCCTCCCACCCCTCCCACCCCTCTTTTCCCTCTACACAGTCCTTCTTTCCTTCATTCTTACTGCTCTCCTTAGCCTAACTCTAAACCTAACCCTAAACCTAATGCTAGCCCCTCCCACCCCCCATTATATGTCCTCATCCGCTTATCAGCGAGATCATTCGTCCTTTAGTTTTTTGAGATTGGCTTATCTCACTTAGCATGATATTCTCCAATTTCGACCATTTGCCTACAAATGCCATAATTTTATCATTCTTCATTGCGGAGTAATATTCCATTGTATAAATATGCCACAGTTTCTTTATCCATTCATCAACTGAAGGACATCTAGGTTGGTTCCACAATCTGGCTATGGTGAATTGAGCAGCAATGAACATTGATGTGGCTGTATCTCTGTAGTATGCTGATTTTAAGTCCTTTGGGTATAGGCCAAGGAGTGGGATAGCTGGGTCAAATGGTGTTTCCATTCCAAGCTTTCTGAGGAATCTCCACACTGCTTTCCAGAGTGGTTGCACTAATTTGCAACCCCACCAGCAATGTATGAGTGTTCCTTTTTCACCACATCCTCGCCAACACCTATTGTTGCTTGTATTCTTGATAATCGCCATTCTAATTGGGGTGAGATGAAATCTTAGGGTAGTTTTGATTTGCATTTCCCTTATTACTAGGGATGTTGAACATTTTTTCATATATCTGTTGATTACTTGTACATCTTCTTCTGTGAAGTGTCTGTTCATTCCTTAGCCCATTTGTTGATTGGATTATTTGTATTCTTCGTGTAGAGTTTTTTGAGTTCTTTATAGATTCTGGAAATTAGCGCTCTATCTGAGGTATGGTTGGCAAAGATATTCTCCCACTCTGTAGGCTCTCTCTTCACATTTCTGATAGTTTCCTTTGCTGAGAGAAAGCTTTTTAGTTTGAATCTATCCCAGTTGTTTATTCTTGCTTTTATTTCTTGTGCTATGGGAGTCCTGTTAAGGAAATCTGATCCTGAGCCAACAAGTTGAAGATTTGGACCTACTTTTTCTTCTATAAGATGCAGGGTCTCTGGTCTGATTCCGAGGTCCTTGATCCATTTTGAGTTGAGTTTTGTGTAGGGTGAGAGATAGGGGTTTAGTTTCATTCTATTGCATATAGTTTTCCAGTTTTCCCAGCACCATTTGTTGAAGAGGCTATCTTTTCTCCATTGCATATTGTTGGAACCTTTGTCTAGTATGAGAAAATTGTATTTATTTGGGTTTGTGTCCATGTCCTCTATTCTGTACCATTGATCTACCTGTCTATTTTGGTACCAATACCATGCCGTTTTTGTTACTATTGCTTTGTAGTAGAGTTGAAGATCTGGTATTGCAATACCCCCTGCTTCGCTCTTGCTACTGAGGATTGCTTTAGCTATTCTAGGTTTTTTATTCTTCCAGATGAATTTCATAATTGCTTGCTCTATTTCTGCAAGGTACATCATTGGGATTTTAATTGGAATTGCATTGAATCTGTATAGCACTTTAGGTAGTATAGCCATTTTGACGATATTAATTCTGCCTATCCAGGAACATGGGAGATCTTTCCATCTTCTAAGGTTTTCTTGAATTTCTTTCTTTAGTGTTCTGTAGTTCTCATTGTAGAGGTCTTTCACCTCTTTTGTGAGATTGATTCCCAAGTATTTTATTTTTTTCGATGCTATTGTGAATGGAGTAGTTTTCCTAATTTCTCTTTCTGAAGATTCATCACTTATGTATAAAAATGCATTGGATTTATGAGCATTGATCTTGTAACCTGCTACTTTACTGAATTCACTTATGAGTTCTAAAAGTTTTCTGGTGGAATTTCCAGGTTCCTCTAAATATATAATCATGTCATCAGCGAACAGGGATAGTTTGAGTTCTTCTTTTCCTATTCGTATCCCTTTAATTTCTTTGGTTTGTCTGATTGCTCTGGCTAGAGTCTCAAGGACGATGTTGAATAGAAGCGGTGAAAGAGGGCATCCCTGCCTTGTTCCAGTTTTTAGGGGGAACGCTTTCAGTTTTTCACCATTTAGAATGATATTAGCCATGGGCTTAGCATAGATTGCCTTTATAATGTTTAGGAATGTTCCCACTACCCCAATTTTTTCTAGTGTTTTGAGCATGAAGGGATGCTGTATTTTATCAAATGCTTTTTCTGCATCTATTGAAATAATCATGTGATTCTTAACTTTAAGTCTGTTGATATGGTGAATGACATTTATTGATTTCCGAATGTTGAACCAACCTTGCATCCCTGGGATAAAACCCACTTGATCGTGGTGCACTATCTTTTTAATATATATTTGTATGCGATTTGCTAAAATTTTGTTGAGAATTTTTGCATCGATGTTCATTAAGGATATTGGTCTGAAATTTTCTTTCCTTGATGTGTCTCTGTCTGGTTTAGGTATCAGGGTGATATTGGCTTCATAGAACGAGTTTGGTAGGGTTCCCTCCTCTTCTATTTCATGGAATAGTTTGAGGAGTATTGGAATGAGCTCTTCTTTAAAGGTTTTATAGAACTCGGCTGAGAACCCATCTGGTCCTGGACTTTTCTTTGTTGGTAGGCTTTTGATGACCTCTTCTATTTCATTGCTTGAAATTGGTTTATTTAAGTTGTGTATGTCCTCCTCGTTCAGTTTAGGTAGTTCATATGTCTCTAGAAATTTGTTGATGTCTTCAAGGTTTTCTGTTTTGTTGGAGTATAGATTTTCGAAATAGCTTCTAATTATGTTTTGTATTTCACTCGTGTCTGTTGTGATGTTTCCTTGTTCATTCCGAATTTTAGTAATTTGAGTTTTCTCCCTTTTTCTCTTTGTTAGTGTGGCTAAGGGTTTATCAATTTTATTTATTTTTTCAAAGAACCAACTATTTATTTTATTAATTTTTCCGATTGTTTCTTTGTTTCGATTTCGTTGATTTCGGCTCTGATTTTAACTATTTCCTGTCTTCTACTACTTTTGGTATTGGTCTGCTCTTCTTTTTCTAGTGCTTTGAGCTGTAGTGTTAACTCGTTTATTTGTTGATTTCTACTTCTTTTTTTGAATGCACCCCATGAAATAAATCTTCCTCTAAGTACTGCTTTCATAGTGTCCCAGAGATTTTGATATGATGTGTCTTTGTTCTCGTTTACTTCTAAGAATTTTTTAATTTCCCTCCTGATGTCTTCTGTTATCCATTCATCATATAATAGTGTATTATTTAGTCTCCAGGTATTGGAGAAGTTTCTGTTTTTTATTCTGTCATTTATTTCTAATTTCAATCCATTATGATCTGATAGAGTACAAGGTAGTATCTCTATCTTCTTGTATTTACTAACAGTAGCTTTGTGGCATAAAATATGGTCTATTTTAGAGAAGGATCCATGTGCTGCTGAGAAGAAAGTGTATTCGTTCTTTGTTGGATGGTATATTCTATATATGTCCGTTAAGTCTAAATTGCTGATTGTGTTGTTGAGATCTATAGTTTCTTTATTCAATTTTTGTTTGGACGATCTATCCAGTGGTGAGAGAGGTGTGTTAAAATCGCCTAGTATTATTGTGTTGTGGTCTATTTGATTTCTGGAATTGAGAAGGATTTGTTTGACGTACGTGGATGAGCCAATGTTCGGGGCATAGATATTTATGATTGTTATGTCTTGCTGATTTATGCTTCCCTTAAGCAGCATGTAGTGTCCTTCTTTATCCCTTCTGACTAGTTTTGGTTTGAAGTCCACATTATCTGAGATGAGGATGGATACTCCAGCTTTTTTGCTGTGTCCGTGTGCATGGTATGTTTTTCCCCATCCTTTCACCTTTAGTCTATGGGTGTCTCTTTCTATGAGATGTGTCTCTTGCAGGCAGCATATTGTTGGATTTTCTTTTTAATCCAATCTGCCAGTCTGTGTCTTTTGATTGATGAATTCAGGCCATTAACATTCAGGGTTATTATTGTGATATGATTTGTATTCCCAGTCAATTGACTCATATTTGTTTTTGACATGATTCGGTTTCTCCTTTATTTGGCTATTCCTTTAGGCTAGCGCCTCCTGTTGCTGATTTGCATCGTTGTTTTTCATCTCTTCCTCATGGAATATTTTGCTGAGAATGTTCTGTAATGCTGGCTTTCTTTTTGTAAATTCCTTTAGCTTTTGTTTATCATGGAAGGATCTTATTTCATCGTCAAATTTGAAGGTAAGTTTTGCTGGGTATAAGATTCTTGGTTGGCATCCATTTCTTTCAGGGCTTGGTATATGTTGTTCCAGGCCCTTCTAGCTTTTAGGGTCTGGATTGAAAAATCTGCTGATATTCTTATTGGTTTCCCTCTGAATGTAATTTGATTCTTTTCTCTCGCGGCCTTTAAAATTCTGTCTTTATTTTGTATGTTAGGTATTTTCATAATAATGTGCCTTGGTGTGGGTCTGTTGTAATTTTGTATGTTTGGAGTTCTATAAGCCTCTTGTACTTGGTTTTCCATTTCGTTCTTCAGATTTGGGAAATTTTCTGTTATTATTTCATTGAATAGATTGTTCATTCCTTTGGTTTGTTTCTCTAAGCCTTCCTCAATCCCAATAATTCTCAAATTTGGCCTTTTCATGATATCCCATAGTTCTTGGAGATTCTGTTCATGATTTCTTACCATCTTCTCTGTTTGTTCCACTTTGTTTTCAAGGTTAAATATTTTGTCTTCAATGTCTGAGGTTCTGTCTTCCAGGTGTTCTATCCTATTGGTTATGCTTTCTATGGAGTTTTTAACTTGGTTTATTGTTTCCTTCATTTCAAGGATTTCAGTTTGGTTTTTTTTTCAGTATCTCTAACTCTTTATTGAAATGATCTCTTGCTTCCCGTATTTGGTCTTTTAACTGTTGATTGGTGCGATCATTTAATGCCTGCATTTGCTCTTTCATCTCCTCCTTCAATGCCTGCATTTGCTCTTTCATCTCCTCATTAGCTTCCCTGATCGTTTTAATTACGTACATTCTGAACTCCCTTTCTGACATTTCTTCTGCTCTGCTGTCATTGGGTTTTATTGATGTAGTATCTAGGTTTGTTTGGGACATTTTCTTCCCTTGTTTTCTCATAATGGTCAGTTGTCAGTGGGACCCTGAGATATTGCAGTTTTCCACTATTGGCTTATAGTGTCCCAGTAGATTTCCAGTGTATCACCTCCCAGCCTTCAGTAGCCTGATGTCTTGGAGGAATCTGATAAAGCAGCTCATTCGAAGAATACTGCCCCTAGCCCCCTACTGGTTCCACGTTTTGGAACTGGCTCTGTGCGGAAATGCTCTCACTGTGGGCCTGCACCGTGCAGCTGGCCGTGTGGGAAGAGCCCACTGCCGGAGTGTGGAAGACTACCTTGGGAAGACTCAAGCTGCCCTGCCCGGCTCTGCTAAGCCACCTCTATCTGGGCCTGCCACCCGGGCTGAGCTTTACCCAGTGGGCAGACTCACCCGTGGCTCCACTTCAGTTCGAGTCTCTCAATGCCTCCCCTTCTTAACTCCTGGGTTGTGGAGCGACCGGAGGTGCAGTCTCCCTCTAGGCCGCCATCTTGGATCGCCCCGTGAAGAGAGCCCGCAGCCGGAGTGGGCAGAGCCGCCTGAAGAGGTCTCCGGCTGCCCTGCCCTTATCCCTGAGGCTGACTGCAGATCGAGGCTCTCCGCTGGTTCTTTGCAGGAGTACACTGCACTGCAGGGGCTCCGGGACTCGGAGCGTGCTCTGTTCAGACAGGCTCTCACTAGCGGGCCAGTTCCGTTCCGAGAACCTGGAGAAGCTGGCTGTGTGGGCGGGGCCCACCGCCGGAGTGCGCAGGACTGCCTGTGGATGACTCTAGCTGCCCTGCCCGGCTCCGATAAGCCACCTCTATCTGGGCCTGCCACCCGGGCCGAGCTTTACCCAGTGGGCAGACTCACCCGTGGCTCCACTTCAGTCCGAGTCTCTCAATGCCTCCCCTTCTTAACTCCTGGGTTCTGGAGCGACCGGGGGTGCAGTCTCCCTCTAGGCCGCCATCTTGGATCGCCCCGTGAAGAGAGCCCGCAGCCGGAGTGGGCAGTGCCGCCTGAAGAGGTCTCCTGCTGCCCTGCCCTTATCCCTGAGGCTGACTGCAGATCGAGGCTCTCCGCTGGTTCTTTGCAGGAGTACACTGCACTGCAGGGGCTCCGGGACTCGGAGCGTGCTCTGTTCAGACAGGCTCTCACTAGCGGGCCAGTTCCGTTCCGAGAACCTGGAGAAGCTGGCTGTGTGGGCGGGGCCCACCGCCGGAGTGCGCAGGACTGCCTGTGGATGACTCTAGCTGCCCTGCCCGGCTCCGATAAGCCACCTCTATCTGGGCCTGCCACCCGGGCCGAGCTTTACCCAGTGGGCAGACTCACCCGTGGCTCCACTTCAGTCCGAGTCTCTCAATGCCTCCCCTTCTTAACTCCTGGGTTCTGGAGCGACCGGGGGTGCAGTCTCCCTCTAGGCCGCCATCTTGGATCGCCCCGTGGAGAGAGCCCGCAGCCGGAGTGGGCAGTGCCGCCTGAAGAGGTCTCCTGCTGCCCTGCCCTTATCCCTGAGGCTGACTGCAGATCGAGGCTCTCCGCTGGTTCTTTGCAGGAGTACACTGCACTGCAGGGGCTCCGGGACTCGGAGCGTGCTCTGTTCAGACAGGCTCTCACTAGCGGGCCAGTTCCGTTCCGAGAACCTGGAGAAGCTGGCTGTGTGGGCCAGTGCTCTGCAATTTAAGAGTACTTCCAGATACGGTCTGAGAGAAGCCTCACAATAACCCTGTGGTGGGCACTGGTCCCTATATCTCTTTATGGACAAGGAAACAAGCTTAGGGAAATGCTGTCCCCAAATCAGCCAGATGTTGGTACCAGGTCCTTCCCATTAAGTCTCATGTTCTTTTAACAAATAAATCCATTATTCTCTTTCTTTTTTTTAATTTATTTTTATTGTGAACAAATGGGATACATGTTGTTTCTGTTTGTACATCAAGTAAAGGCATACCATTTGTGTAATCATACATTTACATAGGGTAACCATTACTCTATTTAACAATTTCATCCTTTCTATTTTTTCTCTATAGATCAAGTACCGAGAAGAATACGAAAAATTCAAAGCTCTTTATACTTTACCAAAAAGTGTTGAAGATGATCCCAACACGGCACGGTGCCTCCGAGTTGGCAAGTTTAACATTGATGTAAGCAACTCCAAAGGTCTTACTTCAAGCCAAGAAAAATAGTCACTTATTATCTATCAGAACATTTTCCATTAAACCATACAAGGGGCACTGACTATGCACATACACAGAAGCTAAGCATTATCTCAGCCTATGTTGCTTTAAAAAAATTTCTTCCTGGTATTAATCTGTAAAAAGTGTACAGTCCCTACCCTGTCCCTAAGGCTTGCTGTGAGCTGGCTGCCCTGTCTTCTCTGGTATAGGAGCAAGGCATGTATGTATTCCATTATGGCTTGTCATAATCTTCCTGTGTAATGGGCATGTAACTTTAACTTCACAGCGCCTGTACAGATCAGTTTATGAAAAGAACAAGATGAAAATCCATACCATACCGGATATGGTAGAGATGGTTACTGCCAAGGATTCTCAGAAGAAAGTCAGTGAGATTGATTACCGTCTGCACCTCCATGAGTGGATTTGCCACCCCGACTTGCAAGTCAACAGTCACGTCAGGAAAGTCACAGATCAGATCAGCGATGTAAGCCCACTGCCTAGGTGGGCCCGTTTCAGCCCCACTCACCCACCCTGAAGAGAAGCACACTCTCCAAAGTGTTCGCTTCAGCCTGGCCTTGTGTCCTTGGGTCTGGCTGGGTTTGAGAGCAGTACCTGGAGGCAGGGCTCTGGGTGCAAGCGTTTCTGTGGCATAACACCTTTTGTTTTTTATTCCCCAAAGTCATCTGGGTTCATGTTTGCCTTTTTCTGAGCGTTAAAGGTATGGTCACATTTTTTTTTTCCTGATCGCCTGAATCTGTTGAAACCCTCCAGATTGTGTACAAGGATGATCTCACCTGGCTGAAAGGCATCGGATGCTACGTCTGGGACACTCCAGAGATTCTCCATGCAAAACATGCTTATGATCTACGTAATGATGTGCGTTTCCTTTGTTTTGTTTTTTGTTATGTTTCCGTCTGTAGATAGTCTAGCATTGAGGAGATAATATGTGAGGTAAGGGCGCTGTCATAGACCAACTGTGGAATAAACCATGTTGAGCCGGAAAAATGTGCTAGAGCAGAACAGACGTTTCTCAGCAGTGCATCTGGCATGCCTGTCAAACAATGTGGTCCAGCTGTGCCATTGTCCTTTGGTAGAGAAGGAATGCCTGGCTCTTCTCTCCACCTTGTGGACATTTTTGAATACAGTAATGAGAACATAATTCTCATTATAGGAAAATTTCATCAGCTAAGAGTTTATGGACTATAGGCAGGATCTTATTAAAAAGAGCAGATTTACCAGGCAAATTTATATTTTAATGAAGAGTTCGGTAAGAAAGCTTAAACTTTACTAGAAGAGCAGCCATCAAGACTCCTAAAGACTCTAGAAGACTCATAGTACTATAAGCATTAGTTACACTGGTTATAACATTTAAATCCGTCCTTGTCTGTCGAATAAATGCTGATGAATGTGAATCTCATAAGTTAAAAGCTACCAAACCCTATGTGAAAACCAGCAGTTTCTAGTATAAGTGGTCTAGGCTTGTTTTCTTCTCTTTGCAGATCAAGTACAAAGCTCATGCGCAGAAAACAAGGAATGACTACAAGTTGGTCACTGACACACCAGTTTATGTCCAGGCTGTCAAAAGTGGGAAACAGCTAAGTGATGTAAGCACTCCCTCGGGAACTTACAGGCGACAGTAACAAAGACAGAGGCCACCACTCAGCCAAAGACTGGGCAGCACCAGCCTTTGCTAACTAGGAAACCAGAGTTGGTGCTTTAGATAGTCCTTCAGATGCTACTCTTGTTCGCTATCATGTGAATTGTCAAGGAGTTCTCTGGGGTGGAGTTGTAAGGGAGCTGGTCTATGAAATACTTTGTTTGAGAGCTTCCAGAGTTACTTCTATCCCTCTGTCATGAGCAACTGTTTCTTTCTCAGTGAATAGTCCTTCTAATAATTAGGGCCAAGTAGGGCAGAGTAAAAAGCAAGCAGGCTCTAAATTGCAGATGTGGGTTGGAGTCCTGTCTCCACCACCCACAATCTGATCTGGTGAAAAGCACTTAGTGCCCCTGAGCTTCCAGCACCCTTATGCATAAAATGCAAAGATGTACAGAATGATATAAAGTTGCCTCTTAATAATTAAATCCTCAGGCTGTAAGTAAATATTAGATCCCCCAGTGAGTTGGAAGGTTGAGTTCTATTGTTTTGGAACTTCTGGTGGTGAAATGCCCACGTTTCCTCCTCTCATACCTGGGGTGTCTCTTCCACTTCTCAGTCTCGTGTCCACAACCTGGCCCTGATCCTATTACAAGACACAACAACATGTCAGAATTCTCTAGGAAAAGAGAAGCAGGCTATTGATTCTTTTTTAAAGTGGAACTTCGGTTTTCATTTACTTTGCTTCTTTCTAATAATGTTACCATGGTATAAATCAACTCACTCTGCTTCTGTCTACATCCAGGCTGTCTACCACTACGACTATGTGCACAGTGTCAGAGGCAAAGTGGCCCCAACCACAAAAACTGTGGATCTGGACCGAGCCCTTCATGCATACAAACTCCAGAGTGAGGTGAGCGGTGAGAACTTGAAAGTAGCACCAGAAATCCAGGCCACTGGTCCCTGTAGAAGCAATCTCTTAATCTAGCCTTGTAAAATATCAATACTGTTCCATTCAATTAGTTGGAAAAAAAACAAAAACAGAACATAGCTTCTCTTTCTCTTTGCTGGCAGAATCTTCCTATCGAGCAATCAAACAAATAATAGCAATATTTACAAGTTACAAAGAAGACCACTATATTATCTCTGCTTTCAGAAAGCTTAAAAACATAATAACAAAGAAAAGGCATTAAATTATAAAAGACTATCAACAAAAGAGATAAATGTAGACATGGCTATTGAATTTAGAAGAGAAAGAACTTGGGCCCCACCCACATATGTAATCTCCTTAGTCTGCCTTACTTGTGGGGCACTGTTTTGTTCTCAGTTTTTTTGTTTTTTTTTTTTTGGGGGGGGGTAACTTTTCATCTTGACTATTACAAGTAATTTGATTTTTAATTTTAAACACTATTCTTTTTTTTTTTTTTTTTGCGGTGCTGGGGATCAAACCCAGGGCCTTGTGCTTGCAAGGCAAGCACTCTACCAACTGAGCTATCTCCCCAGCCCTAAACACTATTCTTAATCCTATAGTTCCCTGAGAGCCACAGTACTTAAGGTCATAGTTAGAAAATCCCCTGATTCCTGGCATGAGTATGTGCATCCTGACCACTTCCTAGCCTGATGTCAAGGCACTGTGCTATGAGGCAGAGAAGAGGGAAGTTGGAGATGACAATACAAAGATGTAATTAAGCATTAAGACTGACTCAGGGATTGGAGAGGGTTTGAATATCACCTAAAGGTGGGATTAATGACAGAGGTGGCATTTGGCTGCCTGTCTTCTCTGCATTTCCTAAATTCTTGCTCTGTAGTCAACTGGGTGTGTATTTGGAAACACAGAAGAATTACTTCCTATATGCCGTTTCACTCAGCATTCTCTTTTTCCAAAACAGTGGATTCAGAGCAATCTGATTCATTTCATGCTCTTAGAACTTTCTTCCTTAAATCAATTCATTGAGCATCAGTCTATTAAGTATCTGATAAAAAAACAAACATGAACTGTATGTGATTTGTTCAACTGGGATCAGTTTTTGATGCCAATTGTCATTTAACCTATTCATCTTCATTCTGGCAGAATCTATACAAAACTGGCCTGCGTTTCCTGCCCACTGGGTATAGGCTTCCGGTTGATACCCCTCACTTCAGACACAGCAAGGACACCCGATACATGAGTAGTTATGTGAGTGGTCTCCTCCTTGTTCATTTGTGATCAGAAGCTGGGATGGGAGGGAACTCTTACTAGTTAATAACCTATTCTCCTACTCAAATCACACCTAAATATTCAACATGATATAATGGTAGGAGAAGGGGACAGCATGTTGCAGGGTGGGATACTGTGGAATCAGCTGTGTCTGCTGTTAGGTAGTGTCTGGGTAACCCAGTGAATTAGGATGGGATATTCATGGGAACGGTGGCTCAAGATCCATGGCTGTCATGATCGCTCTAATTCTGCTGGCCTCAGTATAGGATCATCCTGAGGTATCTCAATCCATTTACTGGAAATGTTTGTTTTACACACAACACTACTGAAGCCTGTAGAAGGGACACTGTGTGTCCCTTAGAAAAGAAAGGACTTCTTGCCCAGCTGTTGGCACTGATACCACCCTTCCTCATTTTAAAAAGTACTAGATTGAACTTGCTTGATGCATTTACCCTATGGGCAAGTCCTAGAGAAGTTTGGTTATCCTAGTGACTGGCCACAGACTGTACTTATAACCCAGCCCTTGGCTGAAAACCTTCTTCTTTCCCTGCTGACCTTCAGAGTCCTGGGAACAAACCCTGCTGGAATGTGTTTTCAAAGCAGAGAGTAATAGATTTATATAAATATATATATATATATGTATTCTTTTAGTTGATGATGGACTTTTTTTTTTTTGCGGTGCTGGGGATTGAACCCAGGGCCTTGTGCTTGCAAGGCAAGCACTCTACCAACTGAGCTATCTCCCCAGCCCCAATGATGGACCTTTATTTCATTTATTTATATGTGGTGCTGAGAATTGAACCCAGTGCCTCACACATGCTAAGCAAGTACTGAGCCATAACCCCAGCTCAAGAATAATAGATTTAAGAATCTACCATATTATTTTTTTAATCAGTCTACAGAATCATTAATAAATCTTAAAATTATTCTCATTCCTTCTTTATATTTCCTAGTTTCCTAGCCACATTGGTGCAAAAAAATGTATGTTTTTCTTGCATTTTTGTGTACTTACTACAAAGAGATTTCACCCAGCAAGGTTAAATTTTATTCCTTTCTGGACCTAACTTTATCATCCAACAAATAATTTTTAAGACTTGGGACAATATTAAAATTTTGTCAATTACTGTTCCTTATACTTACACCTTTGAAGAGCAATTCTCAGATAAAGGTGACATCTCTTTTCTAATTGAGAAATGCAGTGCTGCTTTGTGTACCCATCTTGATCTCATTCTGACTTTGCTTCTACAGTTCAAGTACAAAGAAGTCTATGAACACATCAAGGCAAATGGGTATACGCTAGGCCCCAAGGATGTTCCATTTGTCCATGTCCGGAGAGTCAACAACGTTACTAGTGAGGTACTGTGACTACTGGATTCTCTAGGGGAGATATTGAGTTTCAAATACCATGGCTTTGTTTGAAATGCATTAGAAGAATTTATTGAATTTCAGCTGTAAACTTACATATCAGCAAAGAATTAGAGTACTCTTTGGTCACTATTTTGATACTATATCCCTTGGTGGCGTTTTTCTTTATTTGGTAATGTCATCACAGAGTATCATCTATACACTATGATGCAATCATTTTCTAAGGAAATATTTCCTTCTATTGATATATGTAGTAAAAAATCTTTAATAAGTTCGCATTTTAGTCAGATTCACAACCTTGGTTTTCAACACCATCTACTGGTGTACATCTGATCCTACTAGGTAACTATCTGATAGGAGGTAGAAGATTTCACACTCAGAATTCTTCACCTAAATAAAATAAGTATCATTTTTTTGTCCTAATCTTAATCATTTTTGACATTCCCATTATTTTCTCTGCTGACTTTATATGTAAAATATTTGATTATTAGTCAGTAGATGCCCTGGTCATCCAACAGTAAACATCTAGAATGGTTTTATTCCTCTCAACGTAGAGACTGTATCGAGAATTGTACCATAAACTGAAAGACAAGATTCACACAACTCCCGACACACCTGAAATCCGCCAAGTCAAGAAGACACAAGAAGCTGTCAGTGAGGTGAGTATTTTCTTAAGAGGGAGAACAGGATGTGGATCCCAGTGGGGAATGTTGACAATTCCTTTAATTTGTGTGTCCTTTCCCCCCCTTAGTTGATCTACAAATCAGACTTCTTCAAGATGCAGGGTCACATGATCTCCCTGCCATACACACCCCAAGTGTTGCACTGCCGCTACGTGGGAGACATCACCAGTGATGTAAGCATCCTGTAGGGCTCTTTATGGAAAGCAGCCCTTCTTTCTGCCTTTTCCATTGAGCACTAATAAACTAATGGTACAACTTGGAGGTGACACAGTGCAAAAGCAGGACTCCGCAGTTCCCTAGCCATGCAAACTGTAAAGAGAGGACCCCTGGGGAAGTAAAACAATTGCCAACCAATGACCACACAATTCTATATTAGACACCGAGTCTTTACTCCTTACTCTCTGGTGCCCTGTTTCCCAGGTCATATTTAGTATCTTCCTCCTGATCATCCTACTCCTATCCCCTTTAGCAACTGTGCATTGCCATTTAAAAAATTCTTGCATGTTTCTTTCTCCTAAAAGATCAATCCTGGGCTGAGATTGTGGATCAGTGGTAGAGCACTCACCTAGCATGCATGAGGCACTGGGGTTGATCCTCAGTACCACATAAAAATAAATAAAAGATATTTTTTAAAAAGATCACATTTAAAAAAGAAATCAATCCTTTCAATCTATGCTTTTCTCCCATCCATAGGATAATAAAATAATAGCAGTGTTCTCTCCTTAGTCTGGAGTTAAAGATTTGTGATTTGAGGGCAAGCAAACTAAAAACATAGCACAGATATGTTGAACCAAAATGAAAAATACAGTAGACCCCTCTTATATGCAGGGGTACCTTACAAGACCCTCAGTGGTTGCCTGAAACTGGATAGTACCAAATCCCATATATGCAGTTTTTTCCTATATATACATAGGGTAAAGCTTAATTTATAAATTAGGCACAGTAAGCAGTTAAAAATAATAACTAACAAACATAACAATTATGATAATACACTATAATAATTATTTTAAACTCATAAATGGTTTATTTCTGGAATTTTCATTTAATATTTTCAGACTGTGAAGGACTGTGGATACTAGAAACCAAAAATGGGGGGTGGCTACTGTACATCAACAAAGAAGTGTTGCCACCCTTTTTTGGTCCCTGATTTATATTTGCTCATGACTAGCTTTCTTTCTGTGTTTGCCCCAACAGATTAAGTACAAAGAAGACTTGCAGATCTTGAGGGGACTTGGTTGCTTCTTGTATGACACTCCTGACATGGTCCGCTCCCGCCACCTGAGGAAGCTCTGGGTGAGTACACATCTTCATGACAGCTACTCCTGCCCCGCTGCCACATGCCTATCACCAGCCTCCAGGACTGGGTATAATGAATCTTAGCCTGCAGCTACTTTTAAGGAAAAATTTACCACCACCCTGCTTGGACAGGTCACAATTTACTTAAGATGATTTGTCCTTCCTATAAAAGGTGATGATCTTAAATGACAATTGTTTTGGTTTCTGCCTAGTAAAACACCTAAGAGGGCCTGTGCCATTTGCACATACCAACCATTTGAAAGAAAACATAACATGCAATCCCTTAAATGATTAATCACCTTGTTTATCTACTGTTTTTTTTTTTTAAGTCTAATTACCTGTACACTGATAATGCGAGGAAGATGCGAGACAAATACAAAGTGGTACTTGACACTCCAGAGTACAGAAAAGTGCAGGAACTGAAGACCCATCTGAGTGAGGTAAGTAAGGATGCTTTACCTGTGGCTACAAGTGGACCAAATTGACCAGTTTGACTAAAACTGCCAGAAAGGTTCTTAGTATCTCTCTCTAGTAATCACTCTTTAGGCAACAACAGAGGTAAAATGTTTCCCTCTGCCCTTAACTGCAGAGTGGCCACAATGTCTAAGAAAGTCAGTTGACTTCACTTTGACTCAATTTACTCACTTTTTCCCCTTTTTGGTAAGGTGAGAATATTGATATTCCCTTCCTATGACTTGAGCTGATGAGGGGCTTTACATGATTTTATAGAAAGTCCTTCTATTACACACTATTGTGGTAGTCTCCAAATTGAACTTACTTCCTGCTATCAGGACCCCAATTGTGGCAGTGACCTTTGAAAAGTCTTCAGTGGTTCCCTATTCTTCTGCCCACTCAATGAATTCCAAACTACTTTCATTTTCATCTGCCCACCTGGCATTGAGGCTCATGATTTGTTACAATTATTTTTATACAGATCTAATCCTCTCACCTGGTTAGTGGGTTCCTTGAAGTATGGACCCTATCTTCCCATCTTGTTTACAAGTGTGTCTCCATTGTGCCTTGGCCATGTTAGTAGAAATCCATATTTGCCAGAGACTGAATATACTTTGCAAAAGTATGAGCATTCCACAAATGTAAATGGTTGCTTTTTTTTTTTTTTTTTTTCTTTATGGTACTGGGGATTGAACCCAGGGCCTCATGCATGCTACCACTAAGCTACATCTCTAGTCCTTGGTTGCACTTCTTATGAGTGACTTGGCCATTCTCCTACCATCAACCTATATTTTGGCTCAATTTAGCAGGCTTCATCAAGCTGAGCTGTCAACATTGGCCATCAGACCACTTCATCATTCTCAATGACTCTGATGGCTGCTAACTAGAAATCTTATGCTCTTAGACTTACAGATGCCTTGACACAAGAAATGTTGTCCTCCTTGGAGGGACTGTACAGCTTCTTACACTCTATGAGCCAGAGTTAGAGGATGACTAATCCTTTAACTTTTATAAATGGTACTTGAGCCAATTTTCTTTCCTAGAAGTTTCTCTGTTATTTCAACTAGTGCTCACACTTAGACAAGAACACTTCGGTTCTTTTATCTGAGTAATGTTGTGCTTCTCCACCTAGTTTAGGAGCAGAATAGCCAATGGGATGTTTTTAAAATACCCTATGATTCTGGGCATCTGTTCATTCAGTTTTTTTGTTTGTTTAGTTTAATTTTTTTTTTTTTTTTGGTACTATGGATTTAACCCAGAGGTGCTTAACCATTTAGCCACATCCCCAGCCCTTTTTATTTTTTATTTAGAGATAGGGTCTTTTTGAGTTGCTTAGGGTCTCACTCATTAAGTTGCCATGGCTGACTTTGAACTCACAATCCTCCTGACTCACCTCCTGAATCCCTGGGATTACAGGCCCAGCCCATCTGTATTTTTTTAGATGCCCCAAAGGTGATCCTCATACCAGCCAGCGTTGAGAACCACTCCATCATATTTCCTCGTCAGCTAACAATAATAATAATAATAATAATAATAATAATAATAAAGATAAAATTCTTTGGTAATTTAAAAGTGCTTTAGAGTAAATACTTGTACTCCTTTTGACTGTCAGGGTTCAGAATTATCTAAAACTTGTTTCCCTTCTTCTCAATTCCTGTGAATCAACATTTGAGGAAAAAGAAAGGGTTTTCTTAAGTATTGCAGTTTCTACCACATTTGCCTCTTCATAAGAATGACCATCCCTGAAGTCAGAAAGTCTGGGATGGAGCCTGCAATAAAGACCTTGGGAGTTTTTAGTATCAGGAAAGTTCTAGAAACATTGACTTGATAAAATATTTGGCAAAAAGGGAGTTCAAGTTACTGGCTTTTAAGTTGAATTTGTGTTGTGTAGATTCTTGACATATAAGCATTTGTAATAGTAGGAAACAGAATCATGAACAATGCACACCTAAGTACAACAAAAATGTAACAGAAAGAGAACTAGCAATGACATGGGACCACTGAGTTTTAGTCCCAGATTTACTTCCAATTAGCTGTATGAACTTAAGTAAGTCACAACGTCAGCATTCCCATTTCCTAAGATAGAGAAGTTGATTATCTGTGAGGAGAGGAAGACAGAGACAGACTGAGCCTGGAAGAAACAATAAATTTGAATTTAGTTCCTCTTCAAAAGTAACACCACAGTAGCTCCAAAGACATGAACTACATTTTATATTAAATGCAGTTCTATATAATTTAGATATTATGTATACACATATATGTACAAGTGAAGAAAATTTAATTTTCCTACTTCGACTGGTATTTATGTGTGTGTTCTAATTTATTTGACATTCATTTATTCCTTCTAGTTTGTCTTATTAAATTCCTTCCTTGTTTATTAGGGGACTACTAATTTTCAGGCTCCTTATTTAGGAACTAGGTGATGAAAAAAATCATACAGCTGAGCCACTGCATCCCATGGGCCCCTGGCCTGGGAGAAGAAATAATCAATGTGATAAATGGCATTTTACAGAACTACTCAAAAGAGCATGGACTGTATTTTTCTCAGCAGATAAGAGGAGAACATTCTAGGCAGGGAGGATAGTTATGTGAAAACGGCCTTGAGTTCTAACTGGGAGTCATTTCAAACAGCGCATGAGGACTACAGGGAGTGTAAAAGGTGCTGGGAGATGAGACTAGAAACATGGGTTGGGGCCAGGTTGTGATGACTCAAAGGCATTGTATTAGTGGTCTTGTAATTTATGAAAAATCACTTAAGAATTACTTCTAAGCAGGAAAGATGTGAGTATTACAAAAATCTGTCTCTCAGACTTGTGAAAGATGGGTGAGCCATGTGGAGCAGTCCAGTAGAGGAACCAGGCTGAGGAGTCTGTAAAAGATGTGTAAAAAAACAAACAGGACAGAAGACTGAAGCAGGACAGTTGTGGTGAGCAGGAGTGGAAGGGTTGGATTTCAGGACTGTTGGTGACCATTCTGATGTGGGCATTAGGAGTCTAGGATGACTCCCCAGATTCTGTCTGGGTGACTGGGGTATCAAGGAGTCATTTAGCAAAATAGAGAAGACATGAAGCAGATGTGAGGTAGAGATGGGAGTACTATAAAGAATTCTACATTAAATGTGATAAATCACTCACATTTAGGAATTTGTTGAAAGTTGGGTCTGGAGTTCTTAATAGAGGGAGAGACTTGAATCTATTTTCAAATGAAGGGGGAGTGCTGAAAAAGCAGGAAGGGTTGAGGATAGAAGGACCAAGAGGTAGCTGTCAGTGAAGGTTCCAGAAGAAACAAGTGAGAATGGGACTAAGAACACAGCAGGACACTTGAATCTTGGACAGGTAGGTAGGGAATGTCTCTTCTCTTGATAGAGAGGAGGGAAGGCAGGCTCAGGACGTAAATACTAATAAATCATTGGTTTATTGGAAAGAAAATAGGACTTTTACTGTGGGAGTGTTCCTGCCTTTCCTATGAGCAAGAAATAAATGTTCTCTGCAGAGAATATACCAAGTCAATGAAGCAGAGATGATGGCAATGATCTGTTTTATGTCTAGCTGGTGTACAGAGCCAAAGGCAAGAAGCTGAAATCCATCTTCACTTCAGTTCCGGATACTCCTGATCTTTTAAGAGCCAAGCGAGGGCAGAAGCTTCAGAGCCAGGTAATACCAATTGTAAATGAAGATTCAAACCCTGCCATGTAGCATCATCACCTGGGGCGGAAATATGTGCCTGGCCTCTTCTAACCCACGGCAGACCCTCACGCTTGCCTGTTCTTGCTGCAACCTTGTACCCAGTAGCACTGCACTTCAGAAAGCAGCGTTCTTTCAGGCTGTCACAATTAGTTAGGTTTCACATGACCAAGGATGCCACATCTCTTCTAAGTGCTGTGCAACTTTAGTCACTTCCTGAGTGGTCTGTGACTGCAAGTTGTGAAAATGGTTATTGAATCATTCCATGGAATATGTTATCCACAGAAAAAAAAATTCAGGCAAAATTAAGGAGAAGGTATGCTGAGGGATCTATCACAATCCTCTCACTGTTCTGCTGGCATTTTTGGTCACCTGGCAGTAGGAATAGTAGATAAACGGAACCATGTATATGTGTTTTCAAACATAAAGCACAGAGAAAAACAAATTAACAAACACTTGTAGCAAAAACACAAACAAACAATCAAACAATAAAATCAGGACAACAAATAGGCACTACCCTCCCACTAAAGGGTTAGAAATAAATGAAGAAGGCTAAATACTAAATGCTTCATCTTTGTAATATCACACCTTTTTCTCTTATTTTTAAGTATCTCTATGTTGAACTTGCTACCAAAGAGAGACCCCATCATCATGCTGGAAACCAGACCACAGCCTTGAAGCACGCTAAAGACGTAAAGGACCTGGTCAGCGAGGTATGTTGGGATTCTACACTGAGTTAAAGAAAACAAATACTTTGCTAAAACCTTCACTTGCTAGGTATATGTGTGTCCCAGGGATTAAACCCAGGGCTTTGTGTCTCCAGGCAAGCACTCTACCACTGAGCTACATCTACAGCCCCCAACTGTATCGCTGTTCAGAAAGTTTGTTACTATATTAACTGTATATTGCTCAGCATGATCAAAACACAGAAAGCAAAGCTATTCTCTAAAAGAGTGTGATACATTGTGTCCCTCTGCTCCATCTATAAGTTGGTTATGAATTGGAGTAGGTTAAAAACATCTGACCTCAAGTTTGTCTCTCTCTTCTGTTTTTCTTTCTTAGAAAAAGTACAAGATCCAATATGAAAAGATGAAGGACAAGTACACCCCTGTTCCAGATACACCAATCCTCATCAGAGCCAAGAGGGCTTACTGGAATGCCAGTGATGTATGTATCCTGCCCTTCTTTTTCCTGTTGTGATAGGGAGAGCAGAGGTTGCAGTACCAAGAAATATAAGCTCTTCAGTCATATCCACAGTTCAAAGTCATGACCCACAAAACAGATCAGGAAGAAAACAAGAACACTGACACAATATCAATCAAGCAATGTAGCTAAGAATACTGTTGAGAGATGCTAAGAAGCCTATTGTCCCTTTTCCCCTGACCAAAAGTATGACCCTTTCTTATAACTCTATTATAGCATTTCCTAGGGATACTTTACAACTAATTTACTTACCCATAAAATCATGATCTTAGGGAGAGCCAAACATGGATTCAGTCATGACATGTCATTTGCTTTCTCTGTTACTCTGTAATTTGTCTAATATTTCTTTTCCTATCAAATGAAAATGAGAATCATGAAAACTAAGTAAAGCTACACAAGAAAATGTATATAATATTCCTAGCATGCTACACAAAATGTGTGCCCCATTTCTTCTCCTAATTGCCTAAATATAGATCATGTGAATGACATACAACTCAGTAGTTGGAATTAGGAAAGACATACTTTCATTACTCATATCATGTAACTAAAGGCAAATCTGCCTTTTTATTTTTTCAAGAAAAAGGAAAAAGAAGTTTTATTGCTTTGTTAGCAAAGGAGTCGTCTTTCATATGTGTTTTTTCAGAGCTGCCTAAAAACAAAAGAACTGTTTGAGGTTGAAAACATATTGCTCAAAGAAGCACTCATCTTATGTAAATGAGATGAATCTTCTATGATATTCTTTTTTTTTTTTTTTCCCAGTACTGAGTATTGAAACTGAAAAGCACTGAGCTACATTCCCTGCCCTTTTAATTTTTTGAGACAGGGTCTTGCTAAGTTGCTAAAGCTGGCCTCAAACTCATGGTCCTCCTGCCTCAACCTCCTGAGTTGCTGGGATTACAGGCCAGCACCAGCATAATCAGCTTTCTTTGATGGTCTTAGGTTAGAGTCAGAGCTGTTTTCTCTTGAAATATCACAAGCATAAAGAGTATATAAAATAAAGTTTCAAGATTGCTTAATGCAGAAGTCATTTTAACACTAGGAGTTAGAAGCTAAATCTTTCTCCACTTTCAATGTAACCTTAGTATGTCTTGTACTTTATGCATTTTTTCCCTCCCAAATGAGTGTTAGATTTATTCATTTTACATTTACAAAAACATTTTAAATAGTCTTATAGTATGTCTAAGAAAATATAGTCTGAGTTACAGAAAAGTGGCAAAGATAATACAGAGAATTCCCCTATACCCCAATTGTTAACGACTCACAATACCATCATGCACTTTTCACAGCCAGTGAAACAAGGCTGATAATGTTATTCTTGCATAAAGTCATACTATGTTTGAATTTCATTAGTTTTTCTTAGTGTCCTTTTTCTTTCCAGGATCTGAAATGATCTTTTCAATTTTTCCTAAATGTATTCACAAGAAAACCTACAAGAGAGAGTTCAAGCTTGAAAGAGCCCAGTTATTCAATGTAGTAGTTCTCATAATCTATGTGCTTTCTGTCTTTCTAGCTACGCTACAAAGAAACATTTCAGAAGACCAAAGGGAAATATCACACTGTGAAGGATGCTTTGGACATCGTTTATCATCGCAAGGTCACAGATGACATTAGTAAAGTACGTCTTTGTATTTCTACTTGTGTTGGACTCTCATCCACCATGACAATTTTTCTTTTCTTAGCAACCTCCCTTTTGTAAAACTCCAGGGAAAAGTAGACTTTGTGCATTAACTTTGGGTAAGACTTTATAGCTGTCTTTGTGTTTTTGTGGCAGGTGAAATACAAAGAGAATTACATGAGCCAGTTGGGCATCTGGAGATCCATTCCTGACCGCCCAGAACACTTCCACCACCGGGCAGTCACAGATGCAGTCAGTGATGTGAGTGTCGACATCTACTTTCACATGTAAATCCATAGTTTCATATGAGTTCTGAAGTCAGCCACTGTGGAAAAGCTGATAAGACTCACACCTAGCTTTAAATGTTGAAATTACAAAATTCAATTGCTAAATGAGTAAACTTCAGTGTGTGAGAGGGAAAAATATGCTCCAGTTTGTAAACCTATTTTTTCTTCTAAATGTATGATGTTATATTACATGATTGGAAGTACTGTACTTCATCTAGAAAAGAGCCTATGTTTGATCCATTGATGATACAACTTCATGTGGCAATTAAAACACATAACAGGGGCTGGGGAGATAGCTCAGTCAGTAAAGTGCTTGCCTTGTAAGCTCGAGGCCCTGGGTTCGATCCCCAGCACCCCCCAAAAAAAACAAAAAACACACATAACAATGCTCATTTAGAAGGAAATTTCACCTCTCTGTATGAAAATATAAATGCTAAACTAATGATATACTCACTATGAAAATATCTTATTAAATTTGAATTATTTTAATAAGTAATAAAATGAAATTCTCTACATACTGTAAAACCATGTACCTTAAAATAAGCAGAAATCAGTATTACTGGAAACTTCTTTATATAATAGTTTTACTACTTTATTGTATAGACCCTAACCTACAGCTATTTGGAGTAGGTACTTAAAATTCTTTGATGCTAATGTTCTTTTCTCAGGTAAAATATAAAGAAGATTTGACCTGGCTTAAAGGCATTGGCTGCTATGCCTATGATACCCCTGATTTCACCCTGGCTGAACAGAACAAGAAACTCTACAGCAAGGTATTTCCTCAACATACATTCAACCCAGACCTGGACTCACAGGCATATTAGCACTGAGGAAATAGCCTTTCCTAAGTGATTGTCCTATCCTTGCCTCTAGACACTGTAACTGGAACACATACTGAACTGTTCACTTTCCTAAGGAATTTACTTATTTTTAACCTCAATAATTATAGTTTATTTGAATTTATCTGAATTTGATGAAAAGTCACCACAGTAAAGCACTTTACAACTCTCTCAGAATTTCCTCCCTATTACTATATCTCTGGATGATTAACTGTACTAGAGGTATGGTAGCAGATGTAGAGTGGGGGTATTTTAATCTACATTGTGGGACTCGAGGCAAGTCAAATCTTTTATGTCCTCATTTTCTTATTTACAAAATAAAGCAGCTGAAGATTCTTCCTTTGAGTTGTAAAATAGGTGTTAGCCATTTTTTTCCTTCTAATAAGTCCCAGACAGTAGATATTTCAGATTTTGTGGGCCACATTCATTCTAGCACATATTCTCCTTTGTTACAAGTCCTTTTTAAATTATAAAAACCATTCTTAACTCCTGGGGCTGTTTTAAAACATGTGTGTTGGGGGGCTAGATAGTTTGTAACTCACTCTACATAATCATAATTATCCAATTAGTTGTTGGGAAACTATATTCAAGTTAATGGACTAAAAACTGCCATCAAGTGTACATGAAAATACTTTCAAAGTAAAATAATAATATGTAGGAACAAAGAAATTTATTTAAACTTTTGCCCATTGTGGAACACAAATCTACTTAGTATCCATTTGAAGAAAGTGTTTTCTAGTGTGTCTTTGGGGCTAGTTTTCTGGACATCCAGGTAGGTATACCCTTCACTGCTGTGGGGGTGGGTAAAGGCCTAGTGAGTACTTGTTAGCTCTGTACATAAATCATCACAGAGACAAGATAAATAGCACGCCTCATTCTGAAGATATGCTATCAAGTAATCATGTTCTTCTCCTCTAGTATAAGTACAAAGAGGTATTTGAAAGGACGAAGTCAAATTTCAAGTATGTTGCTGACTCTCCAATCAATAGGCATTTCAAGTATGCAACTCAGTTGATGAATGAGGTATGTATGAACTAATGCAATTAGGCCTATTTATTTTCCTACAAAAGTCTGTAGAATTATTTGGTTAAAACCTAATATTTAGAATGACAGGACAACCATCCTAAGTGTTCATTCAAAATAAAGATTTGGAAAGACAGTATAATGTCACCATCTGATGGGGTCTATCTAAACCATGAATAAGAAAAAGGAAAGGGATCACTCAGAGTGGAGTGAGGGCCCTACAAGGCATCTGTACCTCTGCCTGCACCAGCACGGGGAGACACAGCCCTGTGGGTGCTGACATAGGTCAAGGACTCTGTGGACTATCAGCCGAAATCCCTTAAACATGGTAATGTGTAAAGTTGGGAGATCCATAAGTTTAGGGTTAATTTAGTGTCCCCTAAAAAGACACCAAATTGGCAGTGGTCAGGAGACCCACTCCAAGGGTATAGTTGTGATTCATGTATTCAAATACATTGCTACTTTTACTATCGTATATCTTAGTGCACAGAAGTATCCATTTGCCCCCAAAATTTCCTTTTTATTTTACCCAGTCTTTCCTGTAACCATCCTGCAAGAATTTAAGTTAAATTTAATTCAAGAAAGCTGAAATAAGCAAGATATGAATTTACTTATATCTGGATGGTTTTATAATTAAAATTGTATTTAACTCTATTTTTAGGTTTTCCACAAATGTACGTAAGTTCAAAAATACTGCTAGAAATTTAGTAAAATATATCTAATAATGAAAATGTAGCAAATAACATATTTATTTATGACTTTTTGTTGTTTGTGTTTATTTTTAATCTGATTTAGTTTTTTCAGTAGACATTTCCAGGCTGGACACCCCTGAAGAACTACTACTGTCAGTAGCTTCCTAGGAGCACAGTGTTGAAATATTTTGTTTCTCTTTTTCTGTTTTACAAAGGATTTCTAGGTCTTTTTTTTATAATCAAATAAATTAACTTGTGTTAGAAGATTATGATAATTTTTCTATAAATGTCTTAGCAGTAGTTATGCTTTGTGATGCTCAAAGCCTGAGATGGTAAACCTGTAGCTTATCAGCATTTTATTTTATTTTTTAATGAACCCTGGGCTGGGCTAGTTAGGCCTTGGTAACCACATTGAAATTGTATGCAACTTTACTTCATTTTTTTGTGGTGCTGGGAATAAAGCCCAGGACCCAGCACATAGTAGGCAAGTGCTCTACCGCTGAGCTACATCTCCAGCCTTAGTACCTTAATATTATTATTTATTTATTATTTATTACATTAAATACAGTGTTAAGATGCCATAAAGTCTAACATTGTAATGGCATCGTATGAAAAGATAGCTAAGAAACTCCAATTCCAGCTTCATGAATCCAGTCTGTCCAGACTCCAACCTTTCCCAATCTTCTTTCACTGTTTCTCTTCTTTCCATACCTATCCCCCATTTTTACTGCTCTGGATGCTTTGGGAAGCTACTTCTAAAAATAATACGTTTCTGGCTCACTGGAGTGTTTACCTTGGGACATTTCTGTATGGCCTTGAAGTTGTACTCTTGCTATAATTTGATATGATGTTTGAGCAGAAAAAATACAGAGCTGATTATGAGCAGCGGAAAGATAAATACCACCTGGTAGTTGATGAGCCTAGACATCTGCTGGCTAAGACCGCAGGCGACCAGATCAGCCAGGTACTGTGATGAGGCTGGCCTGTGATCCAGGCAGACTGTGCTCCGGGTTTCTCATGAGGTGTCGTCCCGTCTGCTGCAAAGATGTCATAGGTTCTGCCTATGATATTGGACTGTTTGTTCCAAAGTATCTGTGTAGCCACCCAAAGAGCCCATGAGCTATTTGAGTGTGCCAGTCTAAGCTCTGTGTCCTCATTCGTGCTGTGGTGAAGATGAAAACAAGAGCTGGGTCCTCCCACACATTTTTTCCTTCTGCACAACTTCTTTGCAACTGTCAGCTGCAAACCGAGCTGCAAAGCCAAAATAAGACAAAAATTATGGAGGACAAAAGACAAAACTCCCAACTATATTTCTCTTCGGATGATTTCTTCTCTGTAAAACAACTTTGGTGGTAACATAAGTGACACTAGCTATGTTGGTCCTGTTCACAAGGACTCTGGACAGTCAGCCATCAATATGGCAGTCACTGTGCTCAGCACTGTCATGTACCTGGCCTCTTCACCCACACAGCCATGTGAGGACACAAAGTGTATATGCCTACATCTCTTCACTCAGAGGTGACTGGGATATAGAGCTGTGTTCTTTTCTGTCTTCATAAGTCTCTTTTGTGCTTCACTGCTCTTTGCATGGACAGAGAAAATATAAATCTAGTGCCAAGATGCTTCTGAAACAAGGATGTAATGAAATTCTGCGTCCAGATATGTTGACTGCTCTCTACAACACACACATGTGGAGCCAGGTAATGTCCGATGGGTGTGAAGGAGGAGGTTAGACCTTAGGTGCATTCCCTTTTATGCTTTCAATTGTCTCTGCTCCCTACCCATGCTGGCTTCACCTGATAAAGCTGCATAAATATTCATTCCTTATAAATGAACTCTGAATGTGACCAAAGGTAGATGATGGAACAACCATCATCTGTACAGATCTGATACTTTAGAAACTCTTAGAAAGATTAGCTGAGACTCCTTCAAGTGTTATTTCCAAATTAGGATAATATCAATTTATATTTTTTAGTATTTGCTTCAAAGAAATAGATTCCTTAGAGACTGAACATATATCATTAGATTCAATACCATTTAAAGGTTTGAATATTTAATGTTTTCATCTAATTTTCCCATTATTCAATTATCACTGCAACTATTCCATTTGGGAGAGATGAGGATGATCATGCAGCTCTTTCAGTACTGTCTATATTCATGGTGCCTTTTGAGTTTGATGCTGAATTGCTCGATTATTGCCAGCATTTCTGTTGTCACACACACTTGTTAGCAGTGTCACTGGTAGCATTGCCTTCCTACAAGGCCAATAAAAACACATGCTACCACCTTTCCATCACAAGCTGAAAGGTAAATATGGAGCAGCAATAAAGAGTGACAATTTTTAACTACAGATGTACTATTAAGATGCCACTTTCCCAGACCCTCCCCCGCAAAAATGTTTTAATCTTTTGAATTAGCAAGATGTTTTATCATTTTAGTTTGCCATCAACTCAACACACAAAATGAGGAGGAACTCTCTCCATAAACATCCTGTTCGCCTAAACTTTCTTATTGGCTTTGATATGATCATCATATAGTTGTGCATGAGATTTTATTAAGCTCACTGTATCTGTCCTGCTTAAAACAGCTTGTGTGCATGCAAATGTGATTTGAAAATTACAAAAACAAATGATTTTTTAAAATTATAAATACTTTTCAAACTGTATACTCATTTTCTATTTTACATCTGTTTCATCTTTGATATGGAATAATGCCTTAAGAGATAGTACACACTCATCCCAGTATGTTGTAGGTGCAACGGTACTTTTCGGATTCTAGAGAATGAGGTTCAGATCTTGCTCTGAGGTTCCATTGGCTCAGTGTCCTAACCTCTCAGGGCCTCCATGAATAGAAAATAATATTATTATCTGTTCACTTTACTATACTATTGCTATCAAATACAAATTTACATTAAACAATTCTAGTTAGGACATAAAGTAAAACCTACATGACACTATCTCTCACCCTGGTGTTTCATTACATTCTTAAAGTCCTCTATCCTACTTCTAGAGTTAACTAATTCTTTTCTTCAACAATTTAGATCAAGTACAGGAAAAATTACGAAAAGACAAAGGACAAATTCACCTCGATTGTGGACACTCCAGAACACCTGCGTACTACAAAAGTCAACAAACAAATCAGCGATGTAAGTACAGGGAACGCTGAAGAGATTCTCAAACTTGGGCATTAGCAAATGTGGAGGGCCATTTTAGATTGTTACGTGTCTGGGAGGCTGCTGCCATTTAGTGGGAGGAAGGCAGGATGCTTCATGTCTGCTATGCTTAAGACTTCTTTCACAGTGCAGTGTTGTTCCAATCAAATTGGCCAACTCATCAGTTGAGAAACACAGAGGCCTTAGCAGAGAGCATGAACACACACTTTGAATTTACAAAATTCTCTTCTCTGTGTTTCAAAAAAAAAAAATTGCATTTATATTTGTACATTGTAAAAGAAATATAACATGTGTCCATCTGCTTTTACTCTCCTTCAGATTCTTTATAAGTTGGAATACAACAAGGCCAAACCCCGGGGTTATACCACGATCCACGACACACCCATGCTGCTGCACGTCCGAAAGGTCAAGGATGAAGTCAGCGATGTAAGTACTGCAGTGGCTTCCCTCTCATCTTGGCCTCCTCCTGATGTGCTATAACAAACCCTGGCTCAGTTTCCTATGAAACGGCCACCCCAAAACTTAGTGACTTAAATGCAGCAGTCCTCTGATTTGCTTATGATTCTGTGAATTGATTGGGCATAACTGAGTGGTTCTTTCCACATGCTGTGGTTAGACCTTTGAGGTTCAGTTGGTCCAGGACATCAAGGCAGCTATTCCAGAACAACCCAGTCCCAGCATATAATTGCCCCAAGTTGCCATAAAAAGGAAGAAAAGAGGCAAGCAGATCCAGGGTTGTGTAGAGCATAGTTTTATTAGAAGGACTTATTGACAGAAGCTGGGATGAACGTCTGGGTAGCAGCAAGACCAAGTCGATCCCCATGATTTGGGTCAGGAGGAAGGGCATAATGGTCATGACAAAGGAACTTTATTCAAGTTGAAGTGTAGCTGGTTTATCCCAAGATAATATCAAAGAGTCAGGAACATACCTGGTTCCAGGTATGTAAAAATACATATACCATAGTTTTGTCTATTTATATTCTGGGAAACCATGCAGAAAAAACTCACTAGGGTTCTCTAGGACAGTCATGGCAGTTCAATTTAAGATGGCAGCAGCCAAGTCAAATCCGTACATTGACTCACTCACATGGTGGCATGATGACTGCTATGGGCTAGGAGCTTGACTCCTGTATAAGTGAGGACATCTCCATATGGCATTTCCATGTGTCTTGGCATCTCACAGTATAGCAATTGGGTTCCAAGAGGCAGGAAGTAGAAGCTTCTGGGTCAGAGCTCCTCCTAGAACTGACAGAGCATCACTTTTTTCCACCTTTTACACACTTAGAATCAAGAAGTATGTTAGTTAGCTTTTTGTCACTATAAAAAAAAGTCAGAGATAAATTAACTTGTAAAGAGAAAAGGTTGATTTTCGGCTCACAGTTTTGGAGGTTTTAGTCCATGATTGATTGGTCCTATTGCAAGGCAGCACACTGCTAACTTCATGGCCAGGATATAAAAGAGTGAAAGAGGAAGGGGCTGGGGTTTTATTGTCTTCTTCAAGGACGTGCCCCCATGACCAGAAGGCCCCCCTCCCCTGCCAGGCCTCCCTTCTTAAAGCTTTCACCACTTCCCAGTAACACCATGGGCTGGGGACAGGACTTTAACACTTGGGCCTTGGGGGACGTTCCAGATCCAAACTATAGCAAGAGGTACAGAGAAACATGCCATCTCTGAACAAGTGGCAAAGCCACATTGCAGGAAAGCATGTGGGACAGGAGATATTGTTGAAGCTGATCTAAAGTATGCAACGTGCCATGAATGCTATTAATACTATATAAGCATCATTTTGACTAAGGGGGACAAACCAGTTGTTATTCTAATACCCTGAATTTGAGGAGAAGTTGTATTCCTAAGTTTTCAGATATTTGGCTTGATTCCATGGTTGAAAACTATCATTTTGGTTGAAAAAGCAATTCAACATTTTAAAGAACTCCATGGCTATGTAAGTGCCGGGGCACTAGGAAGAATAGTCAAGGTAGCTGTAGAATCGCTCATTCCTATCCCAAAGTCTTGTCTATAGCCAGAGGCTCAGGAATTCTTCAGCAGATGAATAAACGTGACCTTATTGAAGACATAAAAAACATCTTAGATATATGAAATATATGTCAAAATAAGTTCTGATGCTATAAACATGAACATCAGGTATTCATAATAATCTATCAAGTAGATCCCTGAGGTGGAACAGCCCATTCCATAACACAAGAAAAATGAAGAATTTCTATATCCATTTTCCCAAACTTTCTGATTATAAGATCTCAGGGTATTGATCTAAAATATTTATTTACAGGCCTTTCCTCAAAGATACTGATTAGTAAATGAGGTCTGTGGTAAAGCCCCCAAAATTGTAGTTCTTATGATTCATTTAGTAAACCCTATAATGGCTCCCTCAGAACAGTTTACTTTGGCATTAGTCACCTTAAAACCTGGGATCTGGGCTGGGGTTGGGCTCAGTAGTAGAGTGCTCACCTTGCACATGTGAGGCACTGGGTTTGATCCTTAGCACCACATAAAAATAAATAAATAAAATATATCTACAATTAAAAAAAAACCTGGAATCCTTCCCCAACAATTTAATGAGAAAGCCCAGATTGGGCCCCAAAATTATGAGGCAAATGTGGATGAAGCTAGAAGTCCTAGGTCCAGGATGGGGGGCTATCTACTGGGCCTGCAGAGGCTCCAAGCATTCCCTGGACCCTGCCCACCCATCCCAACCCCCAGGTACCCAAACTTGGTAGATATACCTCTAGCATTGACAATGGTGATGACTGCATCCATCTGTTCATTCATTCATCAAATATTTACTATTGATAAATATTTCTATGTTCTGGACACTAGGGATGACATAATGAATGATACGAAACCTTTACCCTAAGGTGGTCCAGCTTAATAAAGGAGGCCAATAAATAATTACAACATGACTCAATAACAGCAAGAATTGTGGGAGCAAGACTAAAATTCTGTCCAGGTGGGCTGGTGTGGGGAAATCTTCTGCTATCTTGAAATAGCAGTTATCAAGATGTTCTGAACTCAGGCTTTTCTGACTTGGAAAGGGAAAATGTGCATGGAGAGCTGTTCAAATGGCCCTCTAATTACAAACTCATGGAGGTAAATCCTGTGGCGACACTGATGACCACTCTCAATATGCACTGGTGCTGGTGTTAAGATTTCAGATAGAAAGCTATACCTCTGCATAGTTGAATCCTTTCTTCATGGTACATTCTGTTTAAAATATTCTATCTTAGGAAGTTTTGTGTACTATAGTCACAGTTTGTGAATTTCTTGGTTTTTAAAATTCTTTGTAAGATGTTATAAAAATTTAACCTTCTCACTCCATTTCTTTCCACAGCTAAAATATAAAGAAGTTTACCAAAGAAATAAATCTAACTGCACCATTAAACCAGATGCTGTTCATATCAAAGCGGCCAAGGATGCCTACAAAGTCAACACCAATGTAAGTTCCAGGAACTTCCAGGCCTGTCTTAATCTGTTTTCTGTTGCTATGACAGAAACTGAGACTGGGTAACTTAAGAGAGATTTGGTTTGGTTTACAGTTCTGGAGACTAGGAACTTCAAAAACATGGCACAATCTGTCATGGGTAGACTTCCTACAAGAAAGCATGTGAAAGAGACCAAGAGAGCAAAAGCGGGGGGCACTTTTATACCAAGTCCACTCTTTACAAGATAATTACCCGACTCCAACAATAACAGCATGAATCCATTCAGGAGGGCTGAGCGCTTGTGACCTAATCACCTCTTAAAATCCCACATTGTAACATTATCACAATGGCAGTTAAATTTCCACATGAGTTTTGGATGTTTATGAATCAGTCTATTGAGTGATTTCTTTCTTGGTATTAAAAACAGCTGGACTACAAGAAGCAATATGAAGCCAACAAAGCCTACTGGAAGTGGACCCCTGACCGACCAGATTTTATCCAGGCTGCCAAGTCATCCCTGCAGCAAAGTGATGTAAGGAGAGATGCAAACATAGCAGTTATCCATAATGACCACTATAGGTGTTAACCTCTGCTCATTTGAGATCCAAGGAGAGGAGGAGGGAATGGCAGACTCCAGGAACACACCTGGACATTAAGCCTATTCTGCTCGGCCCAAACATCAGGACTCAGAGTCCTGACTGAGGCTGGAAAGGGCCTGGGGGTGGCCCTCGTCCTGGCTGATGGGTTGGAAAGGAGTCCAGCATGCAGCAAGGGGCCAGGCAGCCCTCCCCTCACTCTTAACACATCCTCATTGTCCCCTAAAGAGGGCTCCCCATGGGTTTAACCAAATGCTCAGCTTCCACCTGTGCCTGTGACCCACTCCCTCTTCCTTTTCTTTTGTCACAGTTTGAATATAAGCTGGACCGAGAGTTCCTCAAGGGCTGCAAGCTTTCCGTCACTGATGATAAAGACATGGTGCTGGCCCTCAGGAATTCTATAATAGAAAGTGATGTAAGTATCCAGTCCCTTCCATGATGCCTCACCCTGGACCATCTTCCATGGCACAGTCTCCAGGGACACCCAGGAAGGGACAGAGGAGGTCTACTCAGATGCAGTCCTGAAACATGGCCATGCACTCAGTGGACACCAGTGATGTGGTTGGGTCAGGTGGCAGCTGTGCAAAGGCTATTAAACCCAGGTGACAGTTTTTGGTTTATACTATACCATGAGGCAGTTCACATAGCACAAATTAGGAAATCTGAAGACCTGCCCTGAATCTATGTGGAAACAGTCACTTCTTTTCTCTAGGATCCTCATTTGTAAGGGAGAAATAACAGTACCTCCCTGGGCTGATGGGAGGGCCAAAAGATGTATTTGAGAATGCCTTCAACTAATGTCTGTCTGTATAAAGATCCATCATGAGATCTTCAACTTACAAGCTATAAGGGAAAAACCCTTTTGAATATTTCTCAGGATTTCCAAGCATCAAATCTTTTATAGGGTTTAGTGTTTCAAGTTTGTCAGTGATGCCATTCTCCTAGCTATAAAATTGGAGGGTTTAATAAAAATATGCAAGTTATTCAGAGAAGCTTAAGAAAAAATTTTTTACTCCCATAGCTGAAATACAAAGAGAAACATGTCAAGGAAAGAGGAACCTGCCATGCTGTGCCTGACACTCCTCAGATCCTTCTGGCAAAGACTGTCAGCAATCTGGTGTCCGAGGTAATCCTCCAATAGCCATATGCTCGGCTTCCATCTTGGGCCAAGGTCCCGGGCAGATACCTTAACAACCTCTTTCTGGATTCCCCCAGAACAAATACAAGGACCATGTCAAGAAGCACTTGGCCCAGGGCTCATACACAACATTACCAGAGACCCTGGACACGGTTCACGTCAAGAAAGTGACCAAGCATGTCAGTGATGTAAGTGGCTAGTCACAGGATTCCTGGAAGCAGCGATGCCGCTTCACCTGAGAAACTGGTGAAAGACTTTATGATGCCTTTTTACGTACAAGTGCTTCCTATAGGTAGCTTGACTCTTACCATCGATACCTAGGTGAATCCTCAACTCTAGCTTAAAAATGATCCAGTGTTTATTGGTTTTCCAATTATGGTGATTATGGTAGATATGGGTTTTGCTACAGGACATTATCTAGAATATAAGATGTAACTAATGTTAATGGTAATAGTGGGAGAAAGCATTGTCAATTAATAGTGGCCTCTCACCTGTACACATTTCTTAAGAGGTTAAAAAAAAATCACCTTTTTGTGCCTTAATAATCTCTGGCCACTGTATCCTTATTAATAATGCTTTACCAAGTGTAATCATGGAATTATGAGCCTTGTATGGTTTTGTATTTATAAAAGATAGAAATGATGGGAAAAAAGTTTAATTTACTTCTATTCAGTTCTCCAAAGATTGCTAGATGGTTCTAGTGTTCGGTTCCAGGACAGAAATGACAGGGAAGAACCAGAATATTGGATATTAGACCTCTAAGAATACTTAGAGATCTAAGTCGTAAACTGATGTCAAAGTGGGGAGCCACGGATTTTCATGGAGAGTTTTCAGAGTTTCTCATGTAAAACAATTCTCCTTGAGCTTCCTTCCTCCACTAACATGAGGAATTTCTGATTCTATTTAGACAAACTACAAAAAGAAGTTTGTCAAGGAGAAAGGAAAGTCCAATTATTCCATCATGCAAGAACCTCCTGAGGTGAAACATGCCATGGAAGTGGCCAAGAAGCAGAGCGATGTAAGTTTCTGCTCCTGAGGCAGTGGAATCCAAACTGGTGCACGTTCTTGTTCCAGTGTGTGCTCACCATAATTTTCATTTCTGGTAGTCAAAAAATTAGGTGATGGGAATTAGTTTGGTTTTAAGTAGAAAGGTTGCTTATGCTTAATGAGGATTTTTAGGAAGACACCATATCTCAAGTGAGTAAACATTTTCTTCCCCAAATAAAGGTTGCTTACAAAAAAGATGCCAAAGAGAACCTGCATTACACCACAGTGGCTGATCGGCCAGACATCAAGAAGGCCACACAAGCAGCCAAACAGGCCAGTGAGGTAGGGAATAATTAAAATGTCCCTGATCCTGTGGCTACTGCCAAAAATAATAGAAGGCACTCATCAGCAAGAATGCTTTGCCTACGGAGACTTTCTTTGATTCAGGTGGAGTACAGAGCCAAGCACCGCAAAGAAGGCAGCCATGGGTTAAGCATGCTTGGTCGCCCAGACATTGAGATGGCCAAGAAGGCAGCCAAGCTGAGCAGCCAGGTAAGGCAGGTGGGGACGCGACAACTCTAGTGTGAGGAGATTTTTAAAACCTTGCAGAACAAAGTGACTTCCAGAATGACAATGCAATATTAAAACCAAAAGAGATTCTGGATCTTTAATCATACTGCAGAGCTTTGAAAAGTCACATCATGACAAGAATGCTGAGGATCTTGTTTCGTTTCCCTCTAACGAGGCTAGGCCTTTCTCACTCTCCACTCTGCCATGTATGGGTATGCACACCTAGGTGTCTGTGTACTTAATACTCAGCATGTGACAAAGGGCACCTCACCCCAGGCAGTGAGAGTTATTTCCTAAGGTCTGATTCTCACTTGAGTCACCTGAGAGTGACTTGTTAACATGCAAGAGTGGTGAAATTCTAACTTCTAAAACCTTCAAGGAGAATACGTCTTTCTAGCAGATTTCATATTATTGAGAAGATGGGACTCAGAAATGTGTCACCCAAAGCTGATTGCCACATTGCCTAATATCCCTTGTGAAACCAATTAACTAGAGCACCCCCAAATTATGATAGGTTTTCAGACTTAAGTTTAGAGATCCCATGTCCTGACAGAGAGCAAATTTTGGCCCCATAAGACTTGAATTTAAGAATATCTTATTTTTCCTCCAATTTGGAGATACTAATTTCCTTTTCATTGTCCATTCTCTTCAAATATGTGGTTGAAGAAACAGGTTTGGGATACATTTGGCAGTTGTATGTGCTCACCTTCAGCAATACCAACCATGGGATCTCACTCTTTGGAAAGCTATTAAACATTACTGTCAAGTGACAAGTTGGAATTATGAAAAGACAAAATGTTCAGATGACTGATAACAAGCAAATATTATTTTCTAAAACTGTATTTTAAAATCCTAAGAAAAAATTTTATTAAAAATTAATGGAATGAGGGCTGGGTTGTGGCTCAGTGATAGAGGGTTTGACTAGCATGTGTGAGGCACTGGGTTCAATTCTCAACACCACATATAAATAAATGAACAAAATAAAGATCTTATCAACATCTAAAAATTTTTCTTTAATTAATGGAATCATATAACCATCTGAAATAAAAATACAAAATTACTAATGAAACAGAATCGCTAAATGAATGAAATGTAATAACAATATAAAAAAAGTTTAAATATTTTTAAATTTCCAGTCATGCTCTTATCAAATTAAAAATAATTTTGATGTTGAAATTTTGAAGACTTCAGTTTTTGAAGATTAAGAGGCTCATATTTCTAATCCTACAGGAATCCTAAAAGAATGGGACATAGGTGGTGCATACCTATAATCCCAGCAACTCGAGAGACTGAGGCAGGAGGATCACAAGTTCAAAGCCAGCCTCAGCAACTTAGTGAGACCCTGTCTCAAAAAAAGAAAAAGGGCTATGGATGGCTTGGTGATTTAGTGCCCCTGGTTTCAATCCCTTATACAAAAAAAAAAAAAAAAAAAAAAAGAATGAAAAGAATAGGAACCAGTCAGATCCTTTTATGAGCTCATCTTTCTGGGCTTACCTCCTGTGAAAAAGGTTTGTGTCAGGTGTAACAGCTTCATGGTTCGGCCCCTGATCCAAAGGGACCTCAGCTATGTGTGGGTTCTCCCCATTCTGACTTTGCTATCTTGCTACATACTCTAGGCGGAATACCTCAAAGACCAAAGGAGAGGGCCCGGGCACGGCGCTGCATCTTTTGACACCCCTATGATGAGGCATCTTAAGAAAATTAATGTACTCATCAGTGATGTAAGACTGACACCAGCAAGCCAATATCTCTGTCTTTCTCTTTTTCTTGTCTCCTTTTCTTCTCCTTCGTCAGAGAACTGACCAAGTTGTACTTTTCTCTGTTGATTTCATGTTGGAACGTGTAGAATGCTGTGGAAATCTGTTGAAGGATATACTTTTGCACACACCCTTCTTTTCCTGCATGAAACTTATCCCCTGGAACAGAAAGATAGACTAGATGTGGAAATGGTCTCCCATCAGCAACTTTAGGTTGCTTATGCTTCATCAAATTAAAAGATGAAATAAAAACAAATTGAGGATCACATCTTCAGCCACACAAAGGAAACCTCAGGGATTGGGGATGTAGCTCATAGAGCCCTGGCCTAGCATGCATGATGGCCTGGATTTGATCCCCAGAACCACAAAAACAAAACAAAACAAAACAGAAAACTTCCACTTCTTCTGAAGTTATTACCATTGCTTATATTTCAGGTATTGAACTGGTACTCAGTAGAGTCTCTCAGTTTAGATACACTATGAACCAACAGAATAAACTACTTAAAATGTTTCATTCACAGTTTCTTAACCCTTTACAGTCTTCATAGCAAGCAATTTAATAATTTAGGCCTGTTCTTCCATCTTTACAAGTACTAATACATAATCCCATGAAAAAGAGCTAAACAAGTAGATGTTAGACCGTTAAATACAATTAAGCTTTGGAAAGGAAATTAATTCATAACCACTTTCCTACACCAGATCCATTATAGGCCCAATATCTGAGCCTGAAGGGATGACAGAACACTGGTGGTGCTATTTGCTGGTCCTCACAGGCTTCCATGGTTAACAAGAAGGCTTTACTGTTCCATAACACCACATATGTGCAGAATTACCACACTTACCACTTAGTCCAACCCCATTCTACAAATTCCTGAAGTCCTGAATCGAAGTGTGTCCTAATCTTTCAAGAGGTAGTAATTCTGAAGAAGACCCTGTCAAAACAGAAGGACCAAAGTACTGACTCAGATTCATGTTAGCAGTTGTGCTAGGCTGCATTTACTTGGCCGCCTTCTTGTTGGAGAGGAGAGGCATCAATCTTTTTTTTTTTTTAATTAAAAAGTTGGAAATTTAAGTTGAAATTAATCAAAGAAACTGAAGTAAAACCAGTGGAATTGTAGCTCTTCAAAATAAATATCTCCAAAACCAAGTTGTTCTCTAAAAGAAAGAGGACTTTTAGCATACTTCAAGAAGCAGCAGCTTTTCTTCTCCCCCAACATGGTCCTCTGCTGCTTTTCTACCCCCGCCTGGCTCTTGTGCATCTGTTTTACTTTTTCTTTGGTGTTTCACTGCTTTGGGGGAACATCCCTTGTGTTCTGGGTTCCTATATCCCTGAGGAGAAGTTGCCTTTTGGTCCAGACACCAGCTCCCCAACTCTGACTTACCTTTGTAGACTATTCTATTTCTTCATTTTAAGAGTGAATTTCTTTCAGAGGAGAACCATTGTAGTATTCTTCACATTGTTTTGCTGTGACGTGGGGTTTCTGCTTCCCCTCTGAGTGTGTCTCGGTATGCCTGCCTTCCCCTGTACTGTTTTGTGTGCTTGATTTTTCTCTGCATTCTTACTATGGATATGTTCAAAGTGAATGACTCAGCACTCTGGATGTATTTTATCCCAAGTGGCAGATATCCCTGTTTTTAACACTTGAGTTATCTCTTTTCATGTCTGTTCTGCTGGCTATGTTAAGTTGTGGAGAAGGGAAGTAGAGTGAGGGAGCATGAAAAGTACTGGTTTTAAATGCCCACAGTGAAATATCCTAGCATCTGGATCCTGATAATTTGACGTTCATCTTACCAGTAACAGCAACTCTAGGTTCCCAAGAGTCAAATATTGCCCTTTCATTTGGCTCACATCTAGAAATAATTCATTTTCAGTCTTCCTAAAGTGCATAACTAATAGCTTTCTACTTCTGGGCTTAATCCTCCCATATTATGGACTAAGACACCTGTCTGTTTTTCAATAAGGAAAAACTTCTGTCACTCAAGTTATTCAGTTGAATTCTCCTGATAAGTAAATCATCTTTATATATTTTACTTAGGCATAATGACTGTCTCTTCCTTCCATGCAATCAAATATTTGTTGAGCAACTATTAGTGTAGGCTTTGTACTGATTTTTTAAATTGAGGCTATTTAGTCCTCTACATATCCTTTTATGTATCCTAAAAGTATACTTAATCTTATTTTCTCATTATTCTAAAGTATCTCACTTTTTCCTTACTTCAAACCTGAAGTAATAATTGAAGCCATTAACACTCAGAATCTGGTTTTTTGTTTTTTTGTTTTTTTTTAATTCAGAAGTTATGCCATTTTTGGCCAAGTCTAAAAAATTTAAAATGATATAGTTAAGATACTGTTTTAAAATAAGTTCTTCTAACTTAATAGAATTTTACTTCTTGACCTTCCTGATCATTTACATCCCCTCTTCCAAGTCCTTACAGTAGACCTAAAATTTTTTTGTTTTGCTTAGTTAGGAGGGCCACATTGCTCTAAATCAAGTACATTAGATTTCTTTTCTGAATTTAGCCTGAAGTCCTTTCTAGTTTTTCACACCTCTGGATAAAATAAAAATGAGCAAAGTCAAAATTAAATCACTTGACCTTATACTTTGATTACCTGTTGCCCCAATGAAATGATTAATTATTAATAGTGACTTCTTTTTCTCTTAAAAAGGTCCCAATTTGGATGAGAAGTTATACGATCTCTTTATGTATAACATGAACATTCTTTGGTATTTATGTTTCCACTATTCTTTAGTTCCCAAATTTATTGATGTTCAGGAATAATTTGGATGTTTGTATTTGCTGTTAGGTTAAATACCGAGAAAATTTTGATAAAGAGAAGGGCAAGACACCAAAGTACAATCCTAAAGACAGCCAGCTCTACAAAGTCATGAAAGATGCCAATAACCTTGCAAGTGAGGTATGTTTTTTTTGTTTATTTGTTTGTTTGTTTGAAAAAAATATTTTAATTTGTTCTTTTTAGATATACATGACAGTAGAGTGTATTTTGACATATTTTATATACATGGAGCATACCTTATTCTAATTAGGATCCCATTCTTGTGGTTGTACATAATGTGGAGTTTCACTGCTCCTGTATTCATATATGAGCATAGGGAAATTATATCTGATTAACGCTACTGTCTTTCCTATTTTCAGCCCCCATTCCTTCCCTTCATTGCATTTGTCTAATCCAATAAACTTCTATTCCCCTCCCACCCCTTATTTTGTGTTAGCATCCACATATCAGAGAGAACCTTCGGCCTTTGTTTATTTGTGATTGATTATTTCACTTAGCATTAATTGTGGTAAAATATAATAATATTTGCCATTTTAACCATATTATAGTGTACAATTCAGTAGCATTAGTTACATTAACAGTGTTGTTCAACTACCACCACTACTTCCAAAACCTTTTCATCACTCCAAACAAAAACTCTCCATTAAGCAACCAGTGTTTCCTCCTCAACTTAGCTCCTGGAAACCCCTACTCTCTGTCTCTATGAATTTGCTTACTTCACAAATTTCATATAAATGGAATCATTCAGTATGTCTTTTTATGTCTGGCCTATTTTAGTATAACATTTTCAAGGTTCATCCATATTGTAGCATATATCAGAACTTCATTCCATTTTATGGTTGAATACTATTCCATTGTATGTACACATCACTTTTTTTTCCCTTGATTTGTTGATGGACACTTGGGTTGTTTGCACCTTTTGGCTACTGTGAACATGGTATGGTTTTTCATAACATCTCTAATATGTTTTTCATAATGCAATATTTTACTGATTTCCATGAGTGCTATTTTCCATTTTCTATCATTTCCTTTTTTTCTCCCTTAATATGTAGGTGAAGTATAAGGCTGACCTGAAGAAACTTCACAAACCTGTGACTGACATGAAGGAATCTCTGATAATGCACCATGTCCTAAATACAAGCCAACTCGCTAGTTCTGTAAGCTCAACCATTTGTTCAGAAACAACTTATTTCACCCATCTGCAATTCCATTCCTTCTCTGAGGTCACATGCATCTCCTTCTCTGCTGCTAATATACTACATTTATTATGAAGCTGCTCTTCTATTTGAGTATATTCTTCCAAATTGTATTAACCTACCAACTCTCCATTGACTATAACACCTCTCAGAATGTAAAAGTGCTTCTATTTTTAGAATATTTAAGTCTTCTTTTCTCCCCAATTAACCATTCTCTTTTCTCCTTTCTAAGGACATAGAACTACCTTATGAAATAGTTTCTTTCACTTTGAACTTTGAAGTTACAACACCTATTTTGAAGAAGCTCTATAATCTGAGTGTTTATATCTGGTACTAAATGATAATAATGATTCGAGATCTTCCATCTTTTAAAACGTTTTCTTAAAATCACCTGTGCAATTAGTGTCTGTAGATTTTAGCTTGTTCTTGATAATGCTGCTGTGAAAATGTCTAAACTAAAGAGAAAAATGCTAAGGAGCTTTTCCACTGATGTGTCTTTTTTGTCCCCTCCCCTCCAGTACCAGTACAAGAAGAACTATGAGAAGAGTAAAGGCCACTACCACACCATACCTGATAATTTGGAGCAGCTTCACCTAAAAGAGGCCACAGAGTTACAGAGCATAGTAAGTTAATCAAGAATGGTTTCTCACCTGCTGTGCCTTTGTCTCAATGTCAAAAAACTTCATGAACTCCCCCAGGATAGGAATGATGCTTTTAATTGCCATTGTTTGAAAATAAATGTACAAAGATAGAGGGTCTTTGACTTTAGTAACATGTTGAAATACATTTTTGTTAAAATTATAATAGCAGTTGCATATAGTGGAAAAAATATGCATGTGGTATGTATTGATCACATTATTATCAGAGGTGGGAGCACAAAGATTGTGTTACAAGGGTGACAACCCCTCATAGTAACCCCCATGTCTATTCCCAGGTTAGGAAACACTAATGGATGGTAAGTAGTCTTGGGAGGATTTTAATCAGGGAAGTGACATGATTATTCTACCCTTGAAGGAGTCTCTGGGTATTTAAGAAATTGCTAGATTTGTTAAATAACTGAAGATTTTCAAAGGAAAGAGTTCGTTATCACATGACCTCTATATAATAAATTCACACTACTTAGGTCCCCCTTAGGTATTAACCAGAGAAATATGTCCTCATATCCTGTGTAAAGTAGCATGAACCCTTAGACCACTACCCTAATGTCTTATTATAACCAAGAGCTGAGATTGAGCAATGCTATTAATGTGCTATGTGTTTTAGTCAACTTTTTGGGGGCTATGACTAAAGATTTGACCAGAACAATTTTAGGGAAGAAAAGTTTATTTGAGGGCTCACAGTTTCAGAGGTCTTAATCCATAGAAGGCCAGCTGGAGGTGAGGTGGAAGAATGTGATGGAGGGAAGCAGCTCACATGATGATGAAGAAGCAGAGAGAAAGAGACTCCACTTGCCAGATACAAGTATAGACTCTGAAGCCACGCCATGATTCCCACCTTCTCCACCCTACCACTTCAGTTATCACCGAATCAATTCCCTAACAGGGGTTGGATTAAGATTAAGGTTAAGACTCTTACAACCCAGTCGTTTCTCCTCTGAACCTTCTTGCATTGTCTCACATGTGAACTTTTGGGGGACACCTCACATCTAAACTATAACACTATGTGAACTTTGTGCCTCTGTCTTTCAACTTCTCTATGAAATATAAATATTTATGTGACTCCCCATTCCTAATATTGTGTTGTAAGGATGAGAAAATTTTACTTGTAAAATAGCCTTAGGAGCCTTTTGATAATATTAGGCTTATTAATAATTCAGTCAACATGCAAACTAGTTTTCATTTCATTTCTTTTTCTTTTCTTTTTTTTTTTTTTTTTTTTTTTTGATACTGGTGATTGAACCCAGGGGTACTTTACCATTAAACTACATCCCCAGACCTTTGTATTTTTATTTTGAAACAGAGTTTTGTTAAATTTTCCAGGCTGGCTTCTAACTTACAACTCCCCTGCCTCAGTGTCCCAAGTCCCTGGGATTGGAGGCGTGTGCCACCATGCCTGTTACTTTTCATTTCTGTATTCATTTATATTGGCTGCACTAAGTATAGGACCAGTTATGACCAGAGAGAGTTGTTTGCTTATAAATAAAGTTGCATTGATCTATTCAACCAAGACCCCAGGTCTCTAACAAAGTTCTTATGAAAGAAAAACTGGAGATTTTTATCAGAAATCTTTACTGATGCTGTTAAAATTCACAACTATGCACTGAATCTTGGATAAATTTACTTGTGGGCAGTTTTGCCCATCAGCATTTCTCTCAGCTGTTTCTTCTCCGTGATTCTTTTGTCTCCTTGAATTGAATCTAAATCTTGACTATGCCTTTCAAACAGTAATGGTACCCCCTCTACACTCAGGCCAACAATAAAAAGATACTGCATCTGAACGCAACAGGAGACTGTTTTGAGTGGCAGTGAAATAACTGAACTGGACATAATATATCAATTAGAAAGTATTGTTTTTAAACTGGTTTCTGTATAGGAATTGACCAACAAGAGATCTAACAAGGCTCTTCACCACTAGGTAAAATATAAAGAAAAATATGAAAAAGAGCGAGGAAAGCCCATGTTGGACTTTGAGACACCCACATACATCACTGCCAAAGAATCTCAGCAGATGCAGAGTGGGGTAAGTTCTACAGAAACACACTATACAACAAAAGTACAATTAAGCTAATGAACACAAACTCTGTCCAGCCTCCTGTTATCCAAAAGTGATAGATGGTGGAATTTCTTAATATGTGATCACTAAAATCTTTTTCATCACAGAAATTCTGTAGTTTATTTTTAAAAAAACTCTAACTAGTAGATATTTACCATATATATTTTACCTCAATGACTATTTTTGTAAAAGTAGAAAACTGCTCCTAACACTAAAACAAATTATACTGATATTTTCTTTGATGAATGAAAGGTTCCCTCTACACAGATACACCATTGGCTTTGGAATGCCAAGTAGGATGTGCTAAGTCAAAAGGGGATCAGTGATCAAGATGTGTATCAAGACCCCAGAAAATCTAAAGTCTAGATCCCATATTTCCTATTTTGCAATTTTAAGTGGAGATATTTTTAAGAATCTTTTTCAAGGGGAGTGAAGGGAGGGGAGAGGGTATTGGGGTAGGAAGGATAGTAGAATTAATTGGAGATTATTGCCCTATATGCATATATGATTACAATTACACAACTGGTGTGATTCTACATGATGTACAACTAGAAGAAGTTATACTCCATTTATGTATGATGTGTCAAGATGCATTCTACTGCCATGTATGACTAATTAGAACATATTAATTTTTTTTTCATTTCAGAAGAAAAAAAATTTTACTTTTTTTTTAAAACCATGAGTAGAGAAGAATGGAATCTTATTTTGAATCTTAGAAAGTCTGTTTCATTGGGAATCAGTCTTATTTGGAATTTGTTGACCTCTCCTCTGACTGGAGTTTTCTTGTGTATAGAAAGCCAGATTGTGTAGTTTAAAATAGTTATCAAACAACTGGTGGAGTTGAGTAAAGGGTGTATGGGAGTTCCTTGTACTTTCTTTCAACTTTTCTGTCAATTTAAAATCCACTGATTTTTAAAAAATCATAAAAGTGGAGTTCCAACATCTATTTTCAATGTTGTCTGAGACACACCCTAGTCCAGGGGTGGAAGAGGAGATGAGTGGACAGCGGTGGAGTTTCTCTCAACTATAGACAAAACCACAGAGTTTCTCTGTGCCAGTTATCCACTAATCTATTCAGTGATTGAAAAAAATAGGTCATGTTTATGATAAAGGTCAAGTTTGCAATGGCCTCAGGCTCTCCTTCCTGTTTTTCTACTTATCCTCCTTGAGTCACTTACTTCAAATTCTGAAATAAAATCTTTTGTCACCTTAAAAATGTGGAACAGTTTCAGGAGAGACAGTGAATTCAGAGGACTAGCCCCACTTACAACCTCAGGTGAGGAAGGGGCTCATCACAGTTTCCCAACCCCTGATTTTCCCTGGAGCCATTTGCTGTAGGCAAAATATTTCCAGAACAAGATATATTTAAAATCTCTGATCATTAGCAGAACCACAATTCAGTTAAGAGGTCATTCATAGGAATAAAATAATGTGGTTTTTTTTTTTTTCTTCCTAGGATTGAGAGAGAAATTATAACAAAGATTCTTTTTTTAACCTCTCTTTCCTTCCTACTTATATTAGAAAGAATATAGGAAAGATTATGAAGAGTCCATTAAAGGCAGAAACCTGACTGGCCTGGAGGTCACGCCAGCTTTATTACATGTCAAATATGCAACCAAAATAGCAAGCGAGGTAGTGGCCACTTGGTCTTTTCTTTCCCTTTTGATCCAAATAATTGCACTAATGACACTCATCAGTGTTTTCTCCTGCCATTCTCATTACCACTTAACTGCGGGTTTCAGGTTGAGTTCACATGCATTTGGCACTACTACCTAATCCATTATTCCTGTTAATTGTTCTAATTTTTTAATGAAGTACCTATTTAAAAATGTACTTACCTTAGCATTCTATTAATTTCTATTATTTTACATTTCCTATTAACTGATAAAGCTTATACCCTGCTTTATTCAGATCTTTACTTAACCATAAACTGTTAAAAACTCAAAGTGTGAATCTTTAAAAAAAAATTGTTTTTGGTTTTTCACCAAAGAGAACAATCCAGGCTTTCTTGTCAGTGTTGTTACTTTTATTTCGTGATATAGAAAGAGTACAGGAAAGATCTAGAAGAAAGCATTCGTGGAAAGGGTCTCACTGAAATGGAAGATACTCCTGACATGCTACGTGCAAAGAATGCCACTCAGATTCTCAATGAGGTGAGACCACAGTCAACCATCAATATGTAATATGGCATATTTCTACCCCACTTATACCAAAAGAGATAGGGAAAGATAGAATTTTTGAATTTCAAATTCTATATCTAGCATAATTATTAACAATTAAGTGAAATATGTCAGTTTCTGATGAGTGGATATTATAATGTTTCTATAGTGGTTGTCATAACCAATTATTTAATAATATTTGACCTTGATACATTCATTGTGCTTATTTAAATTAAAACACCATATAGGAGTAGCAGGCACCTAAATGTAATCTTAATTTTGTACCAAAACAGATTTAAAGTTTATTATTTTAACTTTCTAAGTAGAGAATGTTAAAGCATTCAAAACAAAAACATATACTGGCATGCACAGAATAGTTTCCTACAGGAGCTTCTGTAGACACCACTCCATCCTGTCGCATGGAACAGTGAAGGTAAACACTAGCAAGAACACTATCTGTGACAACTGAGGTGGCATGTTATATGGATTTATATACATTCTGTGTGATTATCACCTAAAAGTAGAAGTTAGGTGACTTCTTGATTGGTTTGTTTGTTTTAATAATGCTCCTTCAGAAAGAATATAAGAGAGACCTGGAGCTGGAAGTCAAAGGAAGAGGCCTGAATGCCATGGCCAATGAAACTCCAGATTTTATGCGAGCCAGGAATGCTACTGATATTGCCAGTCAGGTCAGTGTTTCTATTCCATGTCAACCTTTCAAGAAAGTAGTTGCAATTTTAACGACTGTGGGGGTTTCGGCCACGTTCTGCATGGATGAGGGGAAGAGTTTCTGTCAGAGGACGGTGCTGGCTATAAATCAATTACTAATGAACTTATCTAATCAATAAACACAAAAGCCAGTACTCTTTTTTAAATGAAAGGGGGTGTAGCGGAGCAGGCCATACCAGATCTGGCCTCCAACAACAAAGAGGACCCAACCTTCACCTTTACTTAGAGTCACACAGGTAAGGGGCCCGAAGCGGGAGGGGCTTCTTCTGTGAGGAACAGGATGGGGTGGAGTTAGAGAAGTCATTTGCTTAGGGAATTAGCATCTCCTCCATCGGAAAGCTACTCCATACAGGGCCGCCGACTCCCCGCTGGTCTGGAACAGCCTCTCATGACTGCCAGTTCCTGGGAGTCAGACCTCTGTATCCCATGGCTCAGCCAAGTCTGATTCTGCTAGACATGGATGGCTCCCCACAAGGACATAGTGTCATTCCTCTGTGTCTTACTTGTTCGTTAGTGACAATCGAATCCATACAATGGCGTTCTTGAACATCTGTCTGATGGAATCTGTTCCAAATGATCAGGGACCCTCTGTTAGGTTGTTCTGCCTGCTTGAGTCTACAGTCACTGCAGACATACAGAACAAAGAGCAGAAGTTACAGAATGAGACTAGTTGGAGCTGGGGTGGACTCTGACATCTTGGCCTTGCCTCTTAGTCTCCTCCTCATTTGGAACTAAGAATTCCTTGTTTAAAATATTTCCGGAGTTCTTTCTTTTATCACCTTCAAGGCCTAAATTGAAAAACATCTTTAAGGCATCCAGTGTTGTTTAAAGCTAAATTGTGTGGGTCCTTACTATCTGTTGATTATCTCTATCCTAATACTGAATCCCACACCCAACTGGACAGTTTTTCAACAACTAAGATGCTCTTTCTGAACCTCACTCCTTATAATATAAAGCTGTAAACAGAATAGGAATAACTGTCTATTGAATGTCAAATGGATAAGTCACCACTTAAGCAAACCAAGCTAACAAATGTTGTGCACATTGTAAACATTTACCCAACAGTTGGGTGTCCTTCTTTTATAGATTAAATATAAGCAATCAGCAGAAATGGAAAAAGCCAATTTCACTTCTGTGGTTGATACTCCAGAGATCATTCATGCCCAACAAGTCAAGAACCTTTCAAGTCAGGTAAGGACATCATTAGAATATATCTCATACGTCCCATTCATGAAGAACAAAAGTCCTTCCATTAATACCTAAGGAGGGTTTTTCAAATCACAGTTTTCCCCAATAAAACCTATGGGATTTACCTATGATACAAGTTTGAGTCAGAGTTGAAAGTTCTGTATCAGATTTAAAATAGATGAGAGATGAGAGGGACACAGTCCAGTGGTAGAGTGTTTGCCTATCTTGATCAAAGGTCTGAGTTTGATCCCCAGCACTACAAGAAAATAAATAAAATAGATTATAAGAAGAGGTGGGGGTGTACCTCAGTAAGAATATGAGACCCTGGGTTTGATCCCTGGAACTGGAGGAAGAGAATATTATAAGACAGAATTTTAAGATAAAGACCTCTTACAAGGTACAATTCATAAAAAAAATTTTAATATGTAAATTTTAATATGGATATAAAATTTGTGTACAAATCTAGAAGATACCAAGTGAACAGCCCACACGGATTACCAATCTATAAAGAGTGAGATTATATCATCAACTCCATCTACACCATCTAGCCCTGAGTCCTCCCATGATGGGTAACTTCCATCTTCTTACCAATAAATGAACAAGATCTCTTCATACAACAAGAATTATCAATTGTGTTATAATTTGTGTTAATATTCTTCAATGATAATCAGAATTGAATAGCTCCAAGTTAGAACTTTTACTTGTCTTCTGATCAATAAGTTCTAAAGGAGAAGTTATAACCTGACTTGTCTGCTTTAAAAAAAATACCTGGGGGACTGGGGATATAGCTTAGTTGGTAGAATGCCTGCCTTGCAAGCACAAGGCCCTGGGTTCAATCCCCAGCACCACAAAAAAAAAAAAAAAAAAAAAAAAAAAAAAAAAAAAAAAAAAAAAAAAAAAAAAAAAAACTGGGAATATAGATTCCATGGTTGTACCTGGAATTTTGAAGCTAGTAAATCTGAGGTAGATTCCTGGAAATCTGTTTTTGTTTAATCTTCACAGATGATCTCTTTAATAGCCTATCAGGTTGAGAACTATTGATTTAAATCCTTTATTACCAATGTATAATTCTATGTTGTAAAGTTAGACATGAAAAGTAGCTACTACACTGGGGATGTGGCTCAGTGGTACAGCACTTGCCTAATACATGTGAGATTCTAGGTTCAATCCCTAGCACGGCAAAAATAAATTAATCAAATTAAATTAAATAAAAAAGAACTATCACTAGAAAAGTAGTTCAATCAGGAAACATACATATTCAAATGGGAGAAATTAACCTTTTATTTGGGGGGTAAAATGAAAGTAGGAAAAGCAACTTTTCAAAATTACCAAAATTATGTGAGTCCCAAGCTACCCCAATGTGTTCACTGGTAAAGCCCGGAGGCCAGGGTTCTTTGGGTTGTGAGGGACTGGGCAGTTATACTACGTTCTGCTTTTGATATTGCTGATCTTTGAGGAGAACCACAGCATGCAGGCCTGATCCAGGGAGGTCTTGATGTGATTTTATAACATCTAAGCCTCTTGGGGATTAATGACAACAGTATGTGCTCATTCACAAGTTCTGGATACTGGACTGAATATAGGCCTTTCCCTCCCAAATAACATCAAGTTTCAAGTAAACCGATTACCTCTCTTAGGGATGACAGAATCTCAGGGATTGCTACCTAAGCTAGCTCCATAAAACCAGTTGAGGCAGCTTTTACTAATCTTAAAAAATAAAAAGATTGCTTATATTCTTTTCCCATGAAAATGAGAACTTTTCCCTTATCCTTGCATAACTAAAAAGAGCCATTCAAGCAATTTCTTGGACAAATCATCTGTTCCTGTTATTCTAGATATCTGCTTTAAACAAAATCTAGGCCTAAATCTCTCATTGCCTGAAACTATTTGTCTTTGAGAAAATTTAAATTTTCAATACTTATAATAATGTATATATAATACAATCTACATAGTCAGAATAGTTTTATCCACATACAAAAGTGGCTAGTCTCTTTCCTCAGTCCTACATCCCTACACACCCAAACTTCCCTGAACTGTGGAAGAAAGAGTTAAATAAAGCTAAAGAGAAAAGTGAAAGGACATATGATAAAAGAAAATAAACTCTAAGGCAGAGTAAGTGTTCTGCTACAGAGAGTAACTGAAGACGTTAGTCTGGTGCTGTGATTGGCTCTGTGTGTCGAGGAAGAGTATCCCTTACGGGTTCCTCCGTGGCCAACATCTAGTGCAGGCCAGGGAGGCCAAAAGAAAGTGATGACTGACTCAGAGCACACCTTGGTAGGTAAGTTACCCACAGTTCCAGTTCCATGTCTTCCTACTAAAGTAGGACCTTCAGTACCAGCAGGCTAGTTTCTGCAGCATCAGAGCCATGTTTTGGAAGTACCAGTTCAGTCAAGCAGCTAGAAGCCCAAAATGTACCTGCTTGAAGTTCAGCAAAAATTTCCTTGCCACCACCAAAGCTGGCTTTCAGAAGGCTAAAACTTCTAACCTTACTGTTCTCTTCCTGCCTGGCTCCTGGTTAAGTGACTTAGTCCACATCAGAGATGACTGACAGCACTAGAGGCATCTCTATCTCTCTCCCTCATTAGCAGGAACTTCCTTTTTGTGCTTCAGTCAATAAGGGGCTCTCTCTGCCAACTTTGTCATGAGAGTGGGTTCCATTAAATGCTTGGTCTTCATTCTGGAAAGGAAAGACATGGTCCTTACTAAGAGGACTGTTTTATTACTCTCTAACATACTTGAATAATCAAGATGTAAAGGACTTTCCCTCTGTTGAACCAGAAGGGCTATTTCAGGTTACATTGGCCCATATCCCTGTTGTGTTTATTCTTTTTATTTCTTGGAATCTATTCCTAGAAAAAATACAAAGAAGATGCAGAGAAGTCTATGTCGTATTATGAGACTGTTTTGGACACTCCAGAGATGCAAAGAGTACGGGAAAACCAAAAGAACTTCAGCCTTGTAAGTTTTTGGGGTTTTTTTGTTTTTTGTTTTTTTTTATCTAAAGCATAACCTACTGGTACCTGGGTTCATGCAGGCTAAGCACTTGGCACTCTGTCACTGAAACATGGCTATTGAGTAGCCCTCCACTACTCTGTCCTTGCTGTCAGAAATGTGTGCTTGATTCTTCCCTGACTCATCTTATACTTCAACCCCAAATCACAGCATGAACGTATATCCTGTTACTTGGTGAGTGGTTTCCTGTTACTGAATATGAACTATTACCACTAACCATTATTGGTGACATACATGTCTTCCTGAAATCTAGGGAAGGGATACTTTAATAAATAAACCTTAATTTTACCATTTTTAGTTTTTTAAAAAATCAGTTTCCAGGATTGTATTCTCCAATTCCCTCACTCCAAATTAGTTTCTTCATAAAGTTTTTATTAGAGAATTTTCCTTTAGTTGTCAGATTGTTATTATTGTAGCATGCACTTTTTAAAATAAAGACTTTTAACTTCCTTGTGACTACAATTTAGGAAAATTAAAAATATGTAGAACAATGTTGAAATCTTAACAGGATATTTACTCTTTCTTCATAGCTCCAATACCAGTGTGACCTTAAAAACAGTAAAGGAAAAGTTACAGTTGTTCAAGACACGCCAGAAATACTGCGTGTTAAAGAAAACCAAAAGAATTTCAGCTCGGTATAATTGCTATTTATTTTCCATTTAATGCTAACCTAATAATTCCATTCTCCTCTTCTAAAAAATATACTAGCCGCACATTGATACAATTAACATCTAACCTTCCCAGTTACTACTAGTGGTCATTAAAATTCCCCATACTTTGCTCCAAAAATCATCATTCCAGAGACCATTTGAAATAAATTTCAAAGTAACTTTTCTAGTTTTTTGTTTTGGGGTTTTTGTGTGTGTGTGTGTTTTGATACTGGGGTTGAGCGTGGGGTGCTCCATCACTAAGCTACACCCTCAACCCTTCTAATGTTTTGAGTAGGGTTTTGCTAAATTGCCTAGGTTAGCCTTGAACTTGCAATCCTGCCGCCTCAGTAATCCCAGAGCAGTTACATGTGTTTTGTGCTCCAATAAGATGATTTCTTTTTAATATTGTGATTTCTTTTATAATCCTTCCCTAAAATAACTGACATTGCATTTTTTTAATGGATTTTGTGTTTCATGTTGGAGGAATTTTGTGGTTTAATCAGTATTTCCTGCTTTATCTCATCCTGTATTAATATACTATAATAATCTTAAAAGAAATCTCAAGATCTGGAAAGTGAGTGGTGTTGTACATGTGGACTGAGTCAGATACTGACAAGGAAGCTGTCAGATGCAATACCCAGGTTCTTGCCTGGGAAGACTGTTTCTAGTGTCCTTTATTTTCACAGAAACTATGTGTTCTAGGTTTTCTCCAGGAATTGCTGGGGCTTCCTTTTCTTCTGAGTAATAATCTTTTCATTCTGAATGCCCAGGTTTTATATAAAGAGGATGTCTCACCAGGAACAGCAATTGGAAAGACACCTGAGATGATGAGAGTGAAGCAAACGCAGGACCACATCAGCTCGGTAAAGATACAGGATACTTACTTTCAATATTTCCACCCCTCTGATTGTTCACAATGACCTCTGAGTCGCACTGAAAACTACTTTCTCCTTAAAAAGCTTACATTCTACAACGAGCGCCTGTGTACTACCATCACCACATGGTGTATGCCAGTGGTCAGTGCAGTTCTGTGGTCGTTTTCATGAGGGAGCAGTTAGACATGGAAAACAGGCTTGTGAGAAAGTAGAGTATGTCAAAAAAAATCAACCTTCCCAAAGGCCTGTATATAAATATAACTGTCCTAGTCAAATGAACTCTTGCATATAAAAATGCTGGAATAGTCATTTTTTTCACTTTCTAAGGCTTCAGTTACCCCTCAATCAACCTTGATTCAAAAACATTAAATGAAAAATTCCAGAAAGATTTCATTTATTTAAGTTGCAACCATTCTGAATAGCATAATCAAATCTCCTGGATTTCTGCTCCTTCCTACCTGAGAGATGAATTCATCCCTTTGTCTAGAATATTTGCATTGCATTCACTACCTTCCCTAGTTCACAAGCTACCTTCCATTATCAGATCAACTGTCTTGGTATCCAGGACTTGCGTTTGAGTACCCCTTATTTGCTTAATGGCCCCAAAGTGCAACATCAGTGATGCTGGCAATTTAGATATGTCAAAGAGGAATCATAAAGTGCTTCCTGAAGGTCAGAGTTCTCCATTTAATAAGAAAGTTATATGTTGAGGTTGCCAACATATATGGTAGAAACAATCTATTCCAGTTTATCACATGTCAGACTGCAAAAGCTATGCCCATAGTTCACAGTGAGTGCTTAGTTAAGATGAAAAAGGCACTCAATTTGCAAATGTATATATATATATATGGAGGGAAGCATAATATATATAGCGTTCATTTCTACCCACAGTTTAGGTATCCACTGGGGAGTTAAAATATCCCCCCATGAATATGGGGAACTACTAGATACAAGAAAGTTAAAGGGTTACTGTCTAAGTAGGGACCCCACAGAGACCAGAGAGAGATCAAGATTCAAGTGTCCCCCTCCTCAGAATTGTTCTCCCCTGACACAGTACAAGAATGTGACCCTATCCAAACTAAGTACAAAGCTTGTATTATTTAAATTGTGATTTAAAAAACTACAGTGGGGGTGTGGCTCAGTGAAGAGAGTATATACTTAGCATACCCCAGTCCCTGAGTTCCATTCGCAGCACATACATACAAAAAGTTGAACTACTAATCAGACATACATACATGTTGAGAAGACTGTCCAGTATATAATAATACCCTTCTTTTCTCACTTTTATATAGGTGAAGTATAAAGAAGCAATTGGACAAGGAACTCCAATTCCTGACTTGCCAGAAGTGAAACGTGTCAAGGAGACCCAGAAACACATTAGCTCGGTAATGACCCATATTCTCAGTGTGCATTTGTGTGACCAACCTTCTCTCTACTGTTACCCTAGTTCCACCCCTCCCTTCTTCCTTTTACCAAGGGCCTCCCATGCCTTGGTGATGGTGCAAAAGAAGATAAGAAACCTTGCAGTCATATCATTTAGCTCTTACTCCCTGTTTACAGGCTGGCTTCCTTTTGATACAAACTTCATTTCAAAACTAGCTCATGGCTTCTATGATGCTTTGGATTGCAACTTCTCTAGTTTTGTTGTCTATGATCTGTCCTACCTCCTTAGGTAAAGGGTTAAAGAAACACGAATTTGTTACCAACATGGTTGATTTTCTAATTTTCTGAAAAGTTTCCTAGAAAAACAAAGATGTCATTGCTAGCTTGTCACTGAGTCTACCAATTAATCCATGACACAACCTATAGATTTTTCATGCTGCTCCCCAGTCCATGCACTAGTATACCATAAAATCCATCTATTTCAAAAGAATTCAATCTTTAGGTTGAAAATTCTTAACATTATAAGTTCAAGGCCAGCCTGAGCAACTTAGCAAGACCCTGTGTGTACTTGATCCAGCAATCATCAGAAAAAGTTTCAGAAAAAAATGCTGTTCTTGAAAAATAAATGGATCAAGTATTTTCTTATTAAGGATACCTATAGATTAGAAACCATCTCAGAATTTTCATTAGAAAATATGAATAAAAATTTTCATTGAGAAAATTTTCAATGATCCTGAAGAAATAGAATATCACATGACTAGAAAATTATAAAACAAGCAACCTATTTATTGAGTACAAATCTAATGTAGACTTACTGTATTCCAGGCATTAATATTGGTTGTAATAAAATGTTTAGATTTTTCTCATTGTTTAACTTATTATCACCATTTAATGCATTTTAGGAATGCACTAAGTGTTGGCTATAGTAAATGCAATTTAGTACCCAATTGTTAAGGTAGTAAAATTACTACTTTGAAAAGAGAACGTAAATATTTATGGAATTTGTTTTCCTTAGTCTTCGAGTATCAATTGAAAGCTCCATTGTTTTCATAAGTTCTCACCATATAGCCCACATATTGCTGTAATATAAAGAATTTACAGTTATTTTACCTTTTGGGGTATTCTAATTATTTTCTACAGGTTATGTACAAAGAAAACTTGGGAACAGGCATTCCAACCACTGTCACTCCAGAGATTGAGAGAGTCAAACGCAATCAAGAGAACTTTAGCTCGGTATTTACAAACTTGTCAAATAAGAAACTATTTTCCATCTAAAAAAAAAAAAAAACCAAACTACCAGAATAACCTATCATACTTTTATAAAGAGTAACATCTTAACAACGAACTCCGCGTGTATCTCTGCGTGTGTACTACCTGACCAAAACCATCTGATTTAATACAGAATGACTCCTTTTCTGATTCTACTTTAACATTTTCAGCAACTGACTAGTGTGAATACTTAAGTTGGAAATACTGCAAGTAGCATTAACATCATCATGATACTCACATCCTATAAATTGATGCTTTCCGTTGTACTTTTCCATTCCAATATTAGTTTTAGAGAGTTCATCTTTAAAACTGTGAAGTACAAAAGTAAAAAGCATTATTCTTACTAAATATTACTTACTAAAATAACTCTCTCCTCACCCACACCCAACCCCCTCTCTTTGTCTTTGTGCTTGTTTTGAATATCTTCTGGGTACTTTCTTGTATCTCACAGGTTTTGTACAAAGAAAATTTGGGGAAAGGAACCCCCACAGCTATCACTCCAGAGATGGAGAGAGTCAAACGCAATCAAGAGAACTTTAGCTCGGTATTTCTTAGGGGGCAAAAAAACAAAACCCTTAATTTTTATTAAAATATTTTAACACATTACAAATGTAAAATTACTAAGTTCATATTATAAAAGGAATGATACCAAATTTTACCTCAGTTTTCATCCCAAATCTAATTTAGTATTACTTTAGTTCTGGTGTGAAATTTTAACTGTTTTCTCTAAAACACAGATGTTTATCACTTTCCTTAAAACCCTTAATACTCAGTGTTTCCTTCCTCCAATCCTCCTTGAATAACAGTAGGTATTTCTAACTGGTGTGGCACAAGTCAAAAGTAAAATCTAACACTACTTCAAAGGAGCAATGCTAGCTAGAATTTTACTCGTATTTATTGTGGTTATTTGATGTGTTCTTTGTGTTTGCAGTCTTTCTGAAGATTATCATTCTTAAATATTTTCATTCAAAGAAACGAAAATATCATTCAAAAATTTCATTCATCGATTCATAGTAACTCAGAAATACAAATTTATTGTCTCAGCTCTTTTATATATATCATGCAAGATATAAATGAGCTTTACTTTGGAATATATTCAGGATAATTGAAAGCTAAGCTAATATTTATTTAGCTTTTAATATGAATTTTAGTTTCCCTAAACTTTTTTTTCTTTTTCTTTTCTTTCTTTCTTTTTTTTTTTTTTTTGGTTTTATAATTATTAAAAGCAATTCATTAAATGCATTTTGATGAAGCTTAATCTCTCTGTCTTTGAGGAAGGCATATGTAAGTCAAGATACTCCTGCATGCAGCCTAGCAGCTGTGTATACATCAGTGCCATTTAGAGACAGATATTGTACTGTGTGACTATGTCTACAGTTGCACTCTTAAAGTTAGGTCTATTTTTCTTCATCATTAAAACAAAAACAAAAACAAAAAAATATTTTTGAGACTTTTTAAGTTCAAGTTTGCCTAAAAGTTGGGTCCAGGCTGATTTGATTGTTGGTTTTGTGCACACAGATATTGTACAAAGAGAACTTGAGCAAGGGGACTCCCATACCTGTCACTCCTGAGATGGAGCGAGTCAAACGCAATCAAGAAAATTTTAGCTCGGTATTTGGGAGAAAGTTCCTTTAACTCCATATTAAAAAATAATTTCTATAAAACAAACTTCTCACTACTTGTCCCTTTAACAACAATCCATTTAACAAACTTTTTTTTAAAATCTTACCAACTGAATCCTTCTGTTTTACAGATTTTTTAACTCACCATTTGATTCTAATGCTATATACCCTGTGTTACTGTTGGGACTTTTGAAGTTAATTGATTTCCAAAAAAGAGCACAAACACTGAAGCTCTTATTTACTTGCAACTCTTTTTATCTGATATTTCTGGGTTAGCATTGCAAGAAAAAATACTGAACTATAGGCCATATGGAGCAATAGTGACTCTTTGGGAACAGGGGTCACCTTAACATGGATCCTAATCAGATAAACAGTGGCACCTACAAAGAAAATTGCTTAATACTGGGACCAAAAACACTTCTTTAGTTACTTGTTCCAAACAAATCTTTTCATGAATAGAAATCTAGGCCTTCTGATTTTTTTTAAATATACAAGTCAGATCATGCATGTATATTTTATTTTCTTTTTTGCTGTGTTTCTGAAAAACTCTATAATGGAGTGTGATGCTTATATATAATGACCTTAGGTTAGGTTCACTTATGCCTAAGATGGAGAATCAAATGTAAGTAGGAAAATTTACTTAGAATTACTAGGGAGTTAATCCAAAATGTCTTTGTCAGTTTAAATATTTTCTAAGCCAGATGTGGTAATGCACACTATAACCCTGCCCTTTAAGAGACTGAGGCAGGAGGAATATAAGTTCCAGTCCAGCCTTGGCTACTTAATGAGACCTTGTCTCAAAAAGGACTGAGGGTATAGCTCAGTGACAGAATGCCCCTGAATTTAATCTCCAGTAAATCAAAAACAAATATTTTCTAAAAGTTTTTTTTACATAATTCCATCAGTAACTTTCTCTGGTTCCACTGTCTTTTTGTCTTGTTATTAATTACTATTCTTTAACAACTTAACAATTTTATTAGGTTTTCAATGTAAGTTAATATGTCTTTTGTAATGTTGTATTCACTGTTTTTTTTTTTCCTCCTGTGGGTTTATCATTATTCCTTGCTCTGAAAGGCTTGTAACAGTTTTCAAAATTATGTTTTAATTATTTATTTCCTTCTATTTTAGAGTAAGTATATTATTATTTGTATCTATTTGAAACTAATGATCCTGGACATTTAAAGTAACCATTTGTGTTATTTTTACACAGGTTGCATTAGGCAAAATTATCTAGTGGTGCATAGGCCTTTACATACTGTGGGAAATACTGTATATTAAAACATTGACTTTTAGATTTAGAATTCTCTATAACCTCAAGAAAGACCAATTTTGCCATATTCCACAAAACTGGTCTGGAGTTTTAAATATCTGTTATCATATAAGACAAACATTCTATGTAGGAAAGTACTTACTGATCTCACTTAAAAACTATTCTATTGTACACTGAGCATTCTAGTGCTCTTAGAAAATTATTTGTATTTTTTTTCTGAATTTCTAATATAAGAAATTAACATTTCTATGTGGGTTAGGGTAAAAAGATGAGTATCAAATACACTGGCACTTCAGCATTTCTCACCTAGATCTGTGCTTGCACAGAGCAGTAGACTTGAATTTTCCTTTTCTGTTTGATATCTACAGTCTCATACTAGGTTCCGCACAAGATGGACAAAGGGGCTGTTTTGACTGCCTGTTCTTTTCTGGATGCTTTCTTGTGTCATACAGGTGTTGTATAAAGAGAACCTTGGAAAAGGGATTCCGATTCCCATCACTCCAGAGATGGAGAGAGTCAAACACAATCAAGAAAACTTTAGTTCGGTATTTAAAATGGAAAAAAAAAAAATCCCTTTAACTATTTTTAAAAATGCTTTGGAAAGATTAATGGCTAGATTTTTAAAATCTAATCAACTTATCCCAATAAAACCTTTGACCTGTCTTATTCCCAACTTAATGCTGCCATTTCCTATGAATTAGTTTCCCTACTTTAGTTAAACATTAATATAATCATTTTGACTTACTTTTTAAAAAAGTGTTCAGTATTATACTCCAGCTTTCAAAAATATAACATTCTCAGTGTCTAAGCATCCACATTTATCTTGCTTTGGCAAATTTGATCTGAATGTGAAGCTTAAAATTTATCCTGTAAAGATCTGACATTTGGCCCCATTTCCTATTCTAACCTCTGTCTCTCCTGGTACTTGTATAGATGTTTTGAAATTTCTTTCTTAGTAACTTGTCATTGCTATTTGCCTTAAAAATAATTCTTCCCAAAATGTTCACCCAAACTAAAAATTAAATACTTTGACTTCTTATGGAAGTCAACAAAAGATTTGTGTGTACGTATCTTCAGATATTTTAGTATTTATAAAACCCAGATATTCTTATATCCTTATGTTTATTAATAACATTTCCAAATCAAAAATAACTTCCTTGGTTCTGTTTCTGTCTCTTGTCTGTTTTTATCCCCCCCATCAATAACAAGTTGAAGAAGACTAATTTCTCCCTTTCATGGTATTCTTCATTGCTCAGTGCTACAGCAATTACTTCAAACAACAAAATAACAAAACTTTCTTTTTGTATTTCTTAGTTTGTGCTGCTCTTTTCCTGCACTCCTTTGCCTTATGGATGCCTTTAGTCCCCTACAGGTTGAACCTAAAAGCTTCTGGTGTTTCCTCCCTCTAACTCATTCTCTTCTTCCCTCTCCACCCACACTCCCAACTGCTCTAAAAGAGGGAGGAAGTGATTGTCTTTTTTTTTTGTTTTGTTTTGTTCTGGATGCTTTCTTATCATACAGGTCCTATACAAAGAAAACCTGGGGACAGGAATTCCAATCCCCATCACTCCTGAGATGCAGAGAGTCAAACACAATCAAGAAAACCTTAGCTCGGTATTTTAAAAAGGGGAAAAAAGATGCGAATAACCTCAGAACTTAACAGAGCCTTAATATTTATTCTGTTTTTTTTTAAAGCCCTCTCCCATTCCTTTGCTTCTAATGTATCTTACTTTGCACAAATTTATTTCTATAAATTTTTATTTTTACTTTATCTGATATTTAAACATTTTTTTTTTAAAAAAGAAATAACGAATGTTTTAGTTTGTGTGGTTTACAAAACCAAGTTCTAACCATCTCAAATCCCTGTGATGAGTATAGGAAACACTATACTCATAGCAACGAAAAACTTAATATGGATAACTCCAACAGTCTTTCCCCAGCAGCTGAGGTCCTTATTTCCCTGGAGGGTGAAAATGCCTCAACCCAGTAACGGCTTCCACTAAAATAGTATATAGCATCTTAATAGCATATAACTCCCAGCTCTTTGGACTACTGTGCCATTTTATAACATGGAAGTTGACCTTACACTTAAAACCTCACAGCAAATGAAATGTTACTTACAGCTGTTTTTCTGATACTTTCTCATTGCACAGGTACTATACAAAGAAAATATGGGCAAGGGAACTCCTTTACCTGTCACTCCAGAGATGGAGAGAGTCAAACACAATCAAGAAAATATTAGCTCGGTACTCTGCAAAAAAAGAAAAAAAAATCTTCTTTAATGATTAGAAAAAAAAAAAAAACTACTTTAATGATTTAAAATAATACATATTAATCCCACTTTTAAAGACAACTTATATTTTGTGAATTTCTTGACTACATTTTTCCTTCTTTTCTATAGGGCTGTTCCCAGTCTTAACCCTATAATAACAAAATTGCTTTAATCCATAATTTCAAGTTCTAATATCAAGAAGTCATATATTTTCCTACAAAACAGTTTTTTGCTCGTCTTTCCCAGACTTACTCTTATACCCAAGGTCTCTTTGTTTTATACACGTGACATTTGGAGTGGGGTTGTACAATAGGTATAATAGGGCTCTTTTTTGAATACTGGAACCACGATTTCATTGTGTTTTTGTGTTGATGACTTTAGGTTCTAATTTGCCCTGTCAGATTTGGGGTTTTGTCTTTGCAGTGCTAGGGACCAAACCCAGGGCCTAGAGAATGCTAAGCTTGTGCTCAAATGCTAAGCTACATTCCTAGTCCTGTTTAGACAAAGAGACCTTGGGGAAAATAACTACTGATCTTCCGTTTCAAGGATAATGATGTAAATTATAATCCAGTAACAGTTTTGGCAATTGTCAATTCACTTAAGAGTCACCAAAAATAATTTTTGTTTTACCAATCTTAATTATTGTTCTTTGCCTTTATCATGGTTTTTAATGCTAATTTTAGTAAACCATTTACTGGAAGCTTATACTCTATCTTATATGTGTCTATAAATTACCTGGGGAGCGGGGTTTATGTGGGGACTTTAGCTTTCAGTAAGTAGTGAACAACCTAATATTGCTCAGCATTTACACTGTTGGCAGATTTCTCCAAACTTTAAACCCACTACTTCCCAGTACTTCTGAAACATTAGCAGGCATCAGAATCACACGGAGAGTTTATTAACCCAGGTTTCTGGATCCTGCCCCAACAATTTGTTCTCTGTAGGTCTGGCATGGAGCTAGAGAATTTGTAATCCTAATAATTTCTCAGGTGGTACTGACCTAACTATCCAAAGACTCCTTTCTGAATACCACTACTGGAACCAAATTCTTCCAACCCTCCTGGGTTCCCTAGAATGACACTAGGGGGAGACATTGAGATTAAGAATTTATAATACATTGGACTACTTCCTATAGATTTACAATGATATTGATTAACTGCCAAAAACACTGCTACTTTTTGATCAGTGTGAAATACTAGACAAATGCAGGAGGCAAGGAGAAAAGATAGGAAAAAGGAACAAGAGAAAAAAACAAAACAAAACAAAAAAAAAACAAAAAAAACCAGGAGAAACCCTTTCTCCCTTGTCTGAGGGCCTATAATTTCACTCATGTGTTTGAGAGTTAAGTACTGGAAAAAGATCGAGTAACCAACTGCTGTACTGGAGCAGCTTCAATCTCAGTATGATTCAAGCCCAAGTCTAACTCCCATTTAGAAGATCTGTCAGGAACTTGACATTCTTGTACTAGTGGTAAAATGATGATGATCCTGCCTCCTTCCTGGGAACTGCAGTTCTCTCTGTAATATGCATATATTTCAGGGCAGGATTCTACCTGTATCTTTCTGTAACTGTACTCATCTTCCTTTGGAAACATAATGATTGTCATCTAACCTTATTGACTAAATGATTTAGTGTCCTAGGCCTCATCAAAAGTTATCTGTTCCATTTCTTATTTTGGTAACTGTAATTCTTTTCTTTTTCCTTTTTGGATCTGTTGCACTCACATAGGTTTTGTACAAAGAAAATGTGGGGAAAGCCACCCCAACCCCTGTCACTCCAGAGATGCAGAGAGTCAAACGCAATCAAGAAAACATTAGCTCGGTATTGTCTTGAGAAATGAAAGTGCTTTGAATTTTACAACATAACCCCTGCAGTTTGGCCTGCTTCTAACCTCATCCAAGGTTAAAAATAAACAAAACAAAAATTACATTTGAATATCCTCTAAATATTATACCACATTTAGAGTTGCCATTAACTGTCTTAAGTTTTCTACTTGAGAGCTTGTGATAGTAATAGATTATGCCTAACATTTTCCTTCCCCCAACTGTATTATATTTCATAGTGAATGTTGCCTCCTAGTGACTTTTGGATACAACTTTGTATCTCACAGGTACTATACAAAGAGAGCATGGGGAAAGCAACCCCCACACCCTTTACTCCTGAGATGGAAAGAGTCAAACGCAATCAAGAAAACTTTAGCTCGGTATTTCAGAGAGGAAAAATAAATTATTAAAACTTTAACAAGCCTGGCCATCATGGTTATACCACTAATTTATTCACAGTGTTTCCAAAATTCTTTATATATATATATATATTTTTTAATTCTCCCTTGTCAACTTAAAAACAACAAATCAATCCTACTAGCTCACACTGATTCATTTGCTTTCTCCCATAACATTTTAATGGCTTTTTCTTCCTGAGGTGTTTCTTATAAAGTGTGATATAATTGAGCCATAACAACAGCTAAATGATTTTTCAGAACTGTTTTTCTGTTCTCTGATGTCTGGATGCTTTCTTGGCTCCCCTAGGTATTGTACAAAGAGAATATGAGAAAAGCAACACCGACACCTGTTACTCCAGAGATGGAGAGAGCTAAGCGCAACCAAGAAAACATTAGCTCGGTATTTTCTAGGATTAAAAAGAAGTAGTGCAACAACTTGAAAAATAACATTTTAACATCATGAAAACATGTCTTCTCATTCAACTGAAAAATAAACACTAAAATTTAAAAAGAGAAATGCAACATGTTGAAAATAACGTTTTAACACCATAAAAATGTGCACTTTCTTCAACTGAAAACTAAAATTAACACAATCATGCTTTTCAATTCTAAATGATCATACTAAAAATAATTGTCAGTGTTTTCCACTTCTTTTACTTTACTCTGAGGTAATTTTTCATAACCAACTATAACAAATTGACTCCCTAACATACTCAATCTTAGGTTCTACATTATTTTTAAGGTACCTTATTGAATGGATAATATTCAGAAATGGATGACTTCGTTGGCTTTGATATTTTGGAATTTTAGTGTCTGGAGGACTCTGATTTTTGTATTAGCACCTTAGTTTATGCAATCTGGATATTACCTGAGATAAATGATTACTTGTTTTAAAGGATAGTACTTTCAAACACTCATATCAGATTTAGTGCCAAGTATCATCAAATATGCTGGTGTTGGTGCTACAATTCCTAGCAAACCCAAGAGGCCACTTTCTTTCACTTTTTTAAAAATCATACTGTGCCCCATCTCCTTTGAAAATGGATACTTCATTTTCAAAGTCAAAACAAGTACTTTCTCTTCTGATGTGAGCCCTACTCATCTTCATGCTAACTGGGTCCACTGTTGGTCATGTGTCTCACTGGGTTTGATCTATTGACTCAGGCTTCCCTCGTCAGCTTCTTTCGACTCCATCTGTTGGAAAGGTTTAAGGTTTCAGAATGAAGACAATACCATGAGTTATACTCATGCATGATTTCTCCTCCATAGGTTCTTTATTCTGATAGCTTCCGGAAACAAATACAAGGCAAAGCTGCCTATGTATTGGATACCCCAGAGATGAGACGGGTAAGGGAAACCCAACGGCACATCTCAACGGTGAGTCAGAAATTCTTTAGGGTTGGTTGGACGACCTGTTGGAACATGTAAAAAACAAACATGGTCATACCATATTTTCATAATGCAAATTCACAACATTTCAGGTGAAATATCATGAAGATTTTGAGAAACACAAGGGTTGCTTCACACCAGTGGTGACCGATCCTATCACTGAACGAGTGAAAAAGAACACGCAGGACTTCAGTGACATTAACTACCGAGGTATTCAGAGAAAAGTGGTAGAAATGGAACAAAAGCGAAATGACCAGGATCAGGAGACTATTACAGGTAACAGAACAAAAGGGATATTAGCTACACTAAGGCAAAATACAAAGGAACTCCATCTTTTTCATTAATTATGCAAGAAAGCCCCTATTATCTCACAGTTTGCAAAGCTGAGGTCTCTTGTACCTTATCTTTGTTCTCTTCTTAGGAGAAAACCAGAAGGTAAGCTGAATAAGAGTGATTCAATCCTCCTGTGGTTGCTTAAATTCATGCTTCAGTTTTCAGGTTATTGAAAGAATTCAAAAACAACCGTTCTGATTGTTGGTATTCCTTTCAGGACTACGTGTCTGGCGTACTAATCCTGGTTCAGTTTTTGACTATGATCCAGCAGAAGACAACATTCAATCCCGAAGTTTACACATGGTTAATGGTATGTTGTGTCACAAGAGGCTTACAACATAAATGTTCCTATATTGGTCTAGAGTCAATGACTTTTAGGTTCTTAGGTTCCATCCATCTTGGGTTTCATTTTGTGAGTTGACCATTACTAGTGGGCCAAAATAGTGCAAGTTAAAAAAAAGATTTTGTTTCACTGCCTGAGTTCATGTCTTCTTCACTCTCCATTATTATTTCTATTTTTTCCCAAAGAAAGGCAAAGGAAAGAGAATAGATCTGATCTTAGGAGCTTTCTGAGCTTTTTTATGTCAAGGAAGTATTCATTCAGTGAAACATCTACATATCTTTATGCTTTCTGTTCTTGTTAAAAAGTAGAATGATATGTAGTCCTTTTCCTCAAAGGACTTATACTCTGGTTTACTGATGAAGAGGCAAGTAAATCCTGGTTACACCCCGACAAATTTTTAAAGGTCTGCCCAGAGTTTCACTGGAACAGAGAGAGTATCTATATCAGTTTGAAAGTTAGAGAGGACTTTCTGGAGAAGATGAATTTAAATGTGATTACTAGTTATTTGTTTTGGTGAACAGGAAAATGGGCAAAGTGGTGGGAAGGAGTAGTAGTTAAAGATAATTTCTTGGATTTGAATTCTAGCTGTCCCCAGGTTATGATGCTACCTCTAATCCAAAGGGAAGTTGAGGCAGGAGTATCTTAAATTGAAGGCCAACCTGGGCAACTTAATGAGACCTGTCTCAAAAAAAAAAATAAATAAAAATAAAAAGGGCTGGATATATAGTTAAGTGGTAAAGTGACCCTGGGTTCAAGCTCCAGTATAGGGGGAGTGTGCGGGAAGGGAGACAGGAAATTCTGGCTGTACCACTTCACAGTTACATGACCTGTGGCCATTTACTTAAGCTCTCACTTATAAAGTAATGGTAACTACACATCAGAAGAGTTGTGAGGGTTTAATCCATGGAAAACCACTTAAAACTATGCTTGGCAAAAAATAACCACAACTGAGACTCAATTACTATTAGGCATTACTAACGCAGAAATTTCACCTCTGCTATATGTCTCCCAATTACTTCTTTCCAGTCCAAGCTCAGCGCCGGAGCCGGGAGCAGTCAAGATCTGCCAGTGCAATGAGTATCAGTGGGGGTGAAGAGAAGTCTGAGCACTCAGAAGCTGCCGACCACCACCTTTCCACCTACAGTGATGGAGGAGCCTTCTTCTCTGCGGCCTCAACAGGTAGAAGTGGGATGGTGCTGACTTTGCTGGAAAGCTACTGATTGTTACTATTGGAGATGCCTTGAATGAAAAACAAACAAAAACTTGTTCTAATGAGAAAACCCGAATTGTGGAGCACTGTATAAACTTAGATGTTTCATTCTTGTCGGTTTTATTAGATCCTCCTTTCTTAGAAATCATTATGGGGGAAAAGGCAACACTTTAGCTGCTAAGCATAGATTAAATGTATAGTGACATTTTCTTTTTATAAACTATTATTTTCCTTCTTTGCAGCTTACAAACATGTAAAAACCACGGAGCTCCCACAACAACGATCATCTTCAGTTGCTACCCAACAAACCACATTATCTTCTATCCCATCTCATCCATCTACTGCTGGAGTAAGTAAATGAAAACTTACTCAAATCACTCTTATTTTTTGATATGTGCAAAAAAACCCACAAAAAACATAGGTATCCTATTCTTTTTAAATGAAACCTTCTATTTTACATGATGTTCTTTTACTTCACATCTCATGTAAATGTTCAAAATCAGAAAACCTTCAATACTATGCAAACCCAAATTAATGAAAAGCTTCATTCAATGATTTTTAAAGAAATTATGCAAAGTATCAGTTTTGGCTCATTGGTTTTATGCACTATCTTAAACTAGACATTTTACTTACTGCCCAGAATCATTCTTCAAGAATATATATACATATGTTCATGCACATGTGCATACATGTATTCATGTCAAAGTTTATATCTCCCCTGTTAACATATGGTGAAATTGTAAGGTAAATCATGTTCACAGTTCACCTGGCTGCTTTACAACTCTTATTTTTAAATCCTGGACCACCTCATTTATAATGTCACAAAAACACACTGCTTAAGGACTAAGTATGAAGATAACTATCTTCACTGAAGGTCATAAAAGAAGATCTAAATATATGTTGAGACCCATTATATTTCTAGAAGGGAATACTGTAAGCGTGTCATTTCTCATGAAATAAATTAATAAATTCCAGACAGTCCCAATCAAATTCCCAATAGGATTTTTAAAAAACTCATGCTCTAATCCTAAAATTTATTTGAAAGAGTAAAAATATAATAAGCAAATATAGATTTGGCATGGTAATAAATATAAAAATAGACGAAGTCTAGAAACAGACTTTATAAGAATTACAAATCAGTAGGAAGGGGATGCATAATTTAATTATGGGTGGGGAAACCTTCCTAAGCAAGTTATGAAACTGGGGCTGGGGAGATAGCTCAGCTGGTAGAGTGCTTACCTCGTAAGCACAAGGCCCTGAGTTCGATCCCCAGTACCGCAAAAAAAAAAAAAAAAAAAAAAAAAAACGAAACTGGAAGAATAAAGAAAAAAACCAAGAGATTTTGCCATAAAATTTTAAATGTTTCTATAACAAAAAGAAATATGTTGAACTGAGAGAAAATACTTGAGTATAGATTACAAAAATATTGTTTAAAAAGTATAAAATTCAATGACAAATTATTCCCCTATCTCTCAAAAGATGGACCTGAAAAGGCAAGAATAGACAATTTGCAATCCATGAAAATGGCCACCAAAAAAAGTGTTCATCATGACTAATAATCAGAACAGGCAAATAAAATCAAGTATCATACTTGAACATTAGAGCAAAAGCTCTTAAAAATAAACATCATCATCTAACCTAGCCTAACACTTTTACCTTTAAAAGCTGTTTCTTCCCAGCACATGAGGCCCTTGGTTCAATTCCCAGCACAAACATACAACTTTCTTCAGAAATTATTTACCCAAAGATAACCAGGATGCTTATTACAGTGTTAAAAAAAATGGAAATGGCTAAATAATATGTGGTATTACTAAAATGTGAAATTCTCTGCATCAATCAAAAAGAATGAGAGTTATATATGAAAAGATTTCCAAGCTATATTAAATGAGAAGGACAAGTCAAAGTATTATAGTGTTTTTCTACTTATGTTGGGGAAAATGGAAAATCTGTGAGTATAAATGTATGTATATATATTTAGAATGCAAGAAAACAATTTTTTTGGCTTCTCCTAGAAAGAAACTGGATATTTTATTTATATTTCCAAAAAATTATTTTTCTTTTTGTTGTTTATATTGTGTGGATACCTTTTAGAAAATTTTACTACTGATATGCTACCAAATTCTCAAAATGAGAGATGACTTGTGTCAACCTAAGAAACAATCAGATTCTCCAAAGCATAAAAACATTTGGGAACAGAAGAGCACTGCAATAATATATATGCTATAGTAAACGATGGGTATATTTGGAGAGGGTGAGGCAAGCAAGGGGAAGTTTTTAAAGGCAAAATGAGGATTACAGAAAATATCTTGAAACAATAATCCTTTGAAACAAGGATTAACAAGAGTAGGAACAGTCTGAGATTGAAGAGGTAGCTGATGAGCAGATGTCCTTGGAGTATTTGTTGTGTAAAATTGCAGTGGCCTATGTTCCAGGCTGTGGTTCTGGGGCATTCTTTTGTGATAATTACTATCAGACAATCATGCATAAGATTCCTTCATAATCTTCTCTTTTTTTGGTTAGGGCATGACAAAAATGATTCTACTTTGATTCTGATAACTTTCACATATGCAATATTGCTATAGCATTTCAAATTTTTTTCTGAAACAAACTCCTCAAAGGACAGACAAAGGCTGGGTGTGGTGGCATACACCTGTAATCCCAGTCACTCAGGATGATAAGGCAGAAAATTGCAAATTTCAGGTCAGCAATTTAGTGAGACCCTGCCTCAAACTTAAGAGTGGGTGGTGGTGACTGAGAATATAGCTCAGTTCTTGCGTAGCATGTGCAAAAGCCCTGGGTTCAATCTCCAGGACTGAAAATATTTTTAAAAAAGATATACACATAAAATTAGCATATTCTCTTTTCTCTATGGGTATACAGTTTTATGACTGTATAATGAACACAGTATGAAGTTCATTATTTGAAGGATACAATTCACTGTCATTCATATTTCATTTACCAAGTTCTATTACTACCATAATCTTAGAACATTTCATCAACATTAAAAAGAAAAACAAGCTTAAACCCATCAGCATTCACTCCCCATTCCCAGCCTCTCCCTTCCAATCCCAGTTGTCTACTACTAATCTACTTTGTCTCTCCAGCTTTGCCTATGTGGGACATTTCATATAAATAAAATCACGGCATATATACGTAGATTTAGTACATGGCTGCTTCATAATGTTTTGAGGTTCATCATATGCATCATGTATCAGTACTTCATTCGACTATATGGATATACCTCATTTTGTTTATTCATTTATCAGTTGGTAGGCATTTGGGTTGTTGCCACTTTGGGGCTATTAAGAATAATACTGCTATGAACATGATTCTGCGAGTTACCACACAAACATGTTTTCATTCTTCTTGGTTATATGTATACTTAAGAGTGAATTTGCTGGGTCATGTGATTTCCCAAAATGGCCACACCATTTTACATTCCCACCAGGAGTTAATGAGGGTTCAAATTTCTCTCCCATTTCTTTAAAACCTGTTGTCTTTTTGGTGATTATCACCATTCTTGTGTGGGTGTCTTCTGTTTTGATATGCATTTCCCTGATGACATTGAACATCTTTTCATGTGGTTATTGGCTATCTGTATATCTTTGAAGAAATGTCTGTATACATCATGGGCTTGAGTTGTGAGTTCTTTATGTATTCTAGATGTTAATCCCCTATCATATATATGATTTACAACTCGTTATCTTATTTCTTCAGTTTTTACTTTCTGGGTGATAGTTGCACTTTTTTTTTTTTTTTTTTTTTTTTTTTTTTTTAGCAACTTAAATTTGTGAAATAAATCAGATCTTACCAGTAGGTGTTGGTTATTACAAATCCCATATAACTTTCTATTTCTTTCCATCCCTATGAATAGAAAATCTTCCGTGCCATGTATGACTATATGGCAGCAGATGCAGATGAGGTGTCCTTCAAAGATGGAGATGCTATTGTAAATGTTCAAGCTATTGATGAAGGGTGGATGTATGGCACTGTGCAAAGAACTGGAAGGACCGGCATGCTCCCAGCCAACTATGTTGAAGCTATTTAGGCACTTCAAAAATTCAGATCTGTTTGTAGGACCTACACATCCTGCAGTCAGTATTTCAGTTTAGACTCAACATGATTTCTTCTCAAGTTAATGGTTTTTTTGTGTGTGCCATATCATTTATGGCAGTAACATCTCATAATTCCTTTCTGTATGAACTCCAATAATTCTCCATTAAATCAAATGTTAATCTGTTCAGTTTTTAAACTAGACTTACATTTTCATTACTTTCTGAACTTGCACATGAAACTTCAGACATTAAACCTGTACATTCTTTATATTAAACAATGCCATTTATGAAATTTCCTTTGGGTTTTAAAATCAGTTGAATTTCAGAAGACATTTTAAAAGCTCCTGCTGTGTTACATTATTACTGTATCGACCCAGTTTTTCCCATTTACAAAAAATGGTGAACATTTTTTCTAAAAGAAGGCATTCTGAACATGACAAATACACTGTGGGGAAAATGGCAGATATTCATCTTTCCCTTGCTTGCTTTTAAATGCTAATGCTTCTGTTTCTAATCCAGTTCTAAAATTATAAACCTGGTAGTCAGTATAGATTGGTGATAAACTAGTAACTAATAAAATTGTTTTCTGCAACAAACTGCTGATGGAATGAACTTTATTTTTAATGCTTTCAATGTACTGTAGACATTCTCAATACTGTCCATAATGTGTTCAGCAAACTTCCCTGAAACATTTTAGAAATAGCTATGGGATTCCCAATGAAGCAACATTCATGTCTTACTTCCTGTCCTAGTCCCAGAGTCTGTAAATTACGGTAAATACACTGCAGTTGGCTGTGGAAGAAAAGCAAAGTTTGTTCCAGAAGGAACTGTCTGAGGAATCATCAGAATTTCTGTACACGGGAAAGGGAATTATCCCTTGTTTGAAACATAGGTTGCTAAGTTTTTCTAGGTTTGAGAAAGAACAAGGTGCCCTTAAATGTCCAAGTCTTGGAGGACATCAGGGAATTTTCAGGTCTGTTTTTGTGCAGTCTAGCTACTCAAGTTAGCAAGTAATCATTTTCATTTTCCTAATAAAGCTTTTTCTTAAAGAAAAATCTGTGTGAGCCATAGGAGATCCCATTTGTATCCACTGGGCCAACAGTATGGGACAAAGGGTGGAAAGATGAACCAATAATGACCTAATGCTTGTTAAGACTATTCTTCCTAAAAAACTCAACTCCTTGTAACTTTAGGTCTATTGTTACATTTTTTGGGGGAGGAGGTATTGGGAATTAAGCCTAGGACCTTGCTAGGGTTAGTGCTGTACCACTAACCTATATCCATAACCCCTAAGTTTCTTAATGTATGTCTTGCTCTCAGGCTCACAGGTGAGCGCTCTAGCACTTGTGGGGCGTATATGTGTATGTCAGGCACTGTGCTAGATGCTGGCGCTCAAGTGATAAACAAGAGAAAATAAGTGTTCTCACAGAATTTATAGCCCCAACAAGACATACCCATTAGCTTTCCACGACTATAACAAAATTCCTGAGATAATCAACCTAAAAAAAAACAAACAAACAAAGGCTTATTTGGCTCACAGGTGGAGGTCTCAGTCCATGGCTAGTTGGTCCCATTACCTTTCAACCCATGGCAAGACCGTACATCTAGTACGTTGTGACAGGAGTGAGTAGAGGTGGAAGAAGTTTATTCATGTCATAGCTGGGAATAAGAGAGAGGAAGAGACCAGAGTACCACAATCCCAGTTGAGGGCACACCCCTCAAATGACTGTCCTTCCTAAAAAGCAAAAGATCTGTCCTTGTAGCCAGGCACCACTCCTAAAATGTTCTGCCACCTCTCAAGAGCACCACTGCGATGCAACCTTAAACACATGGCCTTTGGGAACATACCAAATTCAAACTGTAGCATCTTCATGATGGGAGAGGTAATCATTCTCACTCCCAAGTCTTCAGTCTTCACCTAAACTGAGTAAAACCTAACAAGGTAGGCAATGATTCCATCATGCATAGTCCCAAACTTTGTGAATACGCTGTATCATCAGTACAATGGGTGGCTATTTTCATTTTCCTACTTGCTTTATTATCTACCTGTAAAGCAAGTAAGCAGATATTAAACTGTGCAGTTGCTACTACAAAGGTAAGTGCATTCATATTAATTTTAGACTTAATTCTTAACACTTGGAAAATTGACATGTACACAATAAGAAAATCCTTCTATACTCATAACCTAGCCTTAAAAATTGCCAACTCGTGATTACATTCTTTTACCACACCAATTCCCTCCTGCCATTATTTAATTTTCCCAACCATCTTGTTCCCTTTTGTCAGACCAATGATACTGGAGAGGTCATTTGTATTTACCTCCACAACTAGACTCCCAGGACTAACTATGAGAGAGCAAAGAAGTTAGTAACCAGATAGATATTCACTTGGTCTCCAAGAAGTTATAATAAAGGGTGGGATAGTATTTCTATGGGTTATACCCAAACGTTGAGTTGTCATTTCTCTGCAAAATTCTTGTTGAGATCATTATGATAGGCCCTAAACCAATTTACCCTTATAAAAAGGGCAAATTTCACCATGGTAAAAGTGTTAACCCAAGCTTGGCCTAGGACCTTTCAGATGTCTGAAAGATGAAGAAAATTCCCTCAAAGATTCAGTTGGTTCTCATCCAGTCAGTTCAAATACACTAAAAGGAACTTCATAACTTAACTCTCAATCCTGGTACAAAATTCCCTTCCCCTCTACCAGAAGGTCCACCCCAACTACAATATAAAAGTGAGAGATCTTACAGGAAGTCAGAGGTAACTTTTTCTACTTCGCACCTTGATGCCAATGATTTATAATGAATCTGCACGTACAATGTATATAAATGATTTCAAAATACTTAAGTTCTATTTTTCTATTTGACTGGAAGGACCAATAGGTGTCAAATCTTCTTGTGAGTTCTAGAAGCCTGAAATTTGAAATAAAACACAGGAACTAGAAGAGATGTAAAGAGAATACTGGGTAGTTCTGGTTAGAGTGTAATTAGATTTTTTATTTTTAAAAATTCAAGTTGCAATAAAAAGAAATTTCTATGTGCTATTTTAATTTTCAGTAAATGTGTATGTAGAGGATCTTATTAAAATTGATCTATTTTATAAACATTACTGAAAAACAAGGAATAAATTTGAATATACATGCATATAAGAAAGCCACGTGAAGATGATGGCAGAGACCAAGGCAATACTTCTAAATACCAGAAATGCCCCAAACTGCCAGAAAAATCACTAGAAATCCAGGAGAGTGGCATGAACAATTTTTCTTATAATTCTTATAAGTATCACAGGGTACTTTCTCTCAGAATTCAAACATCTAGTCATTTTGTGGTATACTTTGCAATAGCCTTAGTAAACTAAAAGCAGGTTCTTTCAACATCAATTTATCACATTTTTCTTAAAGACTATTGATTTAAATGTCTGTGGAATCCATAAAATTATGCATAAATCAGAAAACCTCTTTAAAAATCCTCTAAAAAGCAAGCCATAAAAGGGGCAAAATAAATGATTCGTGTCTCAATCATTTTATTCATCAGTCTCTCACATATGCACACAAATATCCGGCAAACAAAAGGGAACACCAGAATTGTTTCCATAGTTTTATTTTATGTAAAAGTGCATCTCTCAAAATGTTTCCACAACCAGTTTCAATTGGCAAATAACAATCAACTCTCAAATGATTCCTGAAAGGTTTTATTGTGGACCAAACAGATTCTCCTCTCAATACAGTCATAACCAACCAGAAACACTTTTAAGTCTACCTGCTGTGAACATTTTATGAAGCATTACATAATCAACTCTGGCTTCACCCTTCTTATCTACTAGTGCAATTAATGAGGGAATTAACAAGAACGTCCATTAAATTTGAACACTTTATGAATGCAAAATTAAGTGCCCAGAACTTACCAAGTGACAGTGACAAAAACAGGGTTAACAAAGGACTGAATTCACTATTAGTCTAAGTGCATAACAGGGATAACCCCAGGAGGTAGTATGAAAATAGGCTGATATCAACTGAAAACACCAACACAGAAAGCAAACTCCTGTGTCATTATTTCACAGGTGTGGTTTAGTGTTAGTGCTAGCTGCTTTTTTCCCTCAGACCACCAAAGTCCCTGAATACTACAGCAAACAACTCACTATAAAGAGTTTAAGTAGAAAAATGTGGGTTGGGGATGATATATATATATATATGTATGTATATATATTATTATTTGGAGGGGTATTGGGGATTGACCTCAGGGGCACTTGATGTTTGAGTCACATCCCCAGCTCTATGCTATATTTTATTTAGAGACAAGATCTCCTTGGGTTGCTTAGCTCCTTAGGGCTGGCTTTGAACTTGCTATCCTCCTGCCTAAGTTCCAAAACTGATGGGATTGTGGGTGTGTGCCAGTGCAACTGGCTAATGTGTGTTTTTGAGCAATGCTAAAAGACAAATGATATCAGAGGAATCGATTTTGTACATGGAATGTAGTGTGTGATCACAGTCCAGATCCCAATCTGCCAGTGAGGATACAAATAACCAAACTGATCATGTACTACATAGGAACAAAAATTATCCTCTATAACAAGAGACTGACAAACTTAGAGGGCCAGATATTTTAGGAGACGTAGATCTGACAGACCGCTCAACTCTTACCAGTTTATAGAAAAAGTATATAATTAGGCATGAATGTGTTCCAATAAAACTTTATAACACTAAAATTATAATACCTTCATAATATCCTTTAACCAATTCCAATCAATTAAAAAATGTAAAAAACAGTTGTAGCTCAATGGCAGTCCAAAACACAGGTGGCAGTTCTCTAAGAACTTATTATGAAGACTGCCATCCTTCAGTTTCTGTATTTGAAACCAATTCTCTTAATTCTATTCTTCCAGAAAAACATTCTATAAAAATAAGATGCCTCACTTTTATTCAATTATGCATAAAAAGTTACTATACTACATTCCATTTTCAGTTCATGATACTTTTCTTCTTCGAATTTGTATGTGTGGCACTGGGGATCATACCCAAGGCCTCGTGTGTGCTAGGTAAGTGCTCCACCACTGAGCAACACCCCCAAACCCCATGACTTTTATTTTCAGAGTGAATTTCCTATTTAGCTTTTTATCCTTTTAAGAAAAATAGATAACTTTTGTTGGAAATTGTTAATTATCAGCTTGGGGGTGAAGATTAATAATGAATTCTTAAAATAATCACTCAGGTTATTTATAAACATCAACTATGGTACTGTGTTTAGAGCAGTTCTCTGGGATCACTGGCTGCCAGCTATTTTTCAAATATACAGAACTGCTCAACCCTAACGACCTAAAGTAATGCTTGTAATTTCAGGTCAGTATGCCTTTCCCTTTTACTTCATTTTATCACTTTATAGTGCACCAATTTTATCAGCATATATACTTATTATATGAAGACCTTATTTTATCCACATTTAAATTAGCTAAGATAATACTACCCCTGCTACAGGAACAGAATAAGTTACACAGGCATTTTTCTTCCTTTAACAATCGAAAATACTGCCCTCAAAATTGTTTACAAGGGGCTGGGATTGTGACTCAGTGGCAGAGCACTTCCCTAGCATGTGCAAGGCTCTGGGTTCACTTCTCAGCACATGTATAAATCAAAAAAATAAAGCTCTGTTGCCAACTAAAAAAAATATATATTGGCCAGGCATGGTAGCAAACACCTGTAATCCTAGTGGCTTGGGAGGCTGAAATGGGAGTATTTCAAGTTCAAAGTCAGCCTCAGCAACTTAGCGACAGGGTCTGGAAATTAAAAAAAAAAGAGAAAAAGAAAAAAAAAAAGGCCAGGGATTTGGTTCAGTGGTTTAGTGCCTCTGGGTTCAATCCCTGGCATGCCCCCCAAAATTTTACAGTCTCAGGTAAATGAAGTGGTTGTCTTTTATTCCAATAGTATTTTTTCCACCAGGGGAATAAGCATTTACAGTTTAGCCCATCATGTCTGAACTTAACTGCTATTTGGGGAGAACAAAGCTTACTGTATAAAGGAGATAATGGTTAAGAGCACATTATATAATTCAACATATGTTCTAAGAACTGAAAGAATGAAACTTCATAATTCTCCAAGACTAATATCTAGACACCTTCAAACTTGAAGAATTCAGATTCTAATGGACACACGCAAAAGGTAATATATAAAAAGTCAGGCACATTAACAGACCTACCATTAACTCAGCAATCAGAAACCTCCAAAAAGCAATCAATAAATCTTGATAAACCAATTAAAGAAACCCACTACTTAACTTTTGCCTACATTTTTTGAAGCGTACTGAATGAGACAAGTTCTCACACAAAGGGAATTTAAATATGTGTGAGAAATCTGGTATCTAAACAATTCTAAGAGAAACTCACTTTTAGAGGATCAAATTTATTCTTTCAAACTTCACTTTATAATGAAAAACAGGAATTCTCAACCACAAAATCTTGCAGTAAATTAACTCACCAGAGATGCTTGGGAAAATGACTGGTGTGTCTGTCAGATATGATTTCATCATAATATTACTAACTTAATTACCAAATGAGTCTTAGGGATAGTCTGTCTTCGAGGCTTATTAATAAAATAATGAAGAATCATAATAGCAAAGCTTAGAGAGTGAAGTATTTCTAAGTATTTGAAAATCTACATTAATGTCAATACTCCCAAAGATTCTATAAAGTTAAATCTTTAATTCTTTAGTATGTCTATTTAAAAAAATAATTCATATTTTTTAAATGCTCCCCAAAGAGGAAAAATTCTGTCCTTAACTTTCTAAAAAAAAATTACACCTTAACTTGAAGACTTTAAAATACTCTGCATCCTCAATTTATAAACTTGAAAAAGTTATGAAGGTCTAGCTTTTGTATTCTGTGGCAATATTCCCAAGATCTTATATCTGCTTGGGTTAGCAAAAACCTTCTGGACAGTTTGAAACATCTTAGGCTCATCTACTATAAAGTCCAACCACATCGGCACATATATGAATCTCAGGACACAGCTCAGAGCTTCAGAATTAAGAGTCCACATTTTTATACACCCTCCAAGTTTGAGAAGTACTGTGCTAAAAATCAAAACTTTAGTCTAATGTTTGTACAGAGCCTAAGAATTTTCAAATGGACATGGGTTATTAGTGAGCAAACAACAGCCCCAACCGCAAGTCACGATACAAGTCTTAGCCTAATTACTGTTTTATAACAAACTACCTCTGCAAATCAGTTATGAAGAAAAAGATGAAGTCAATGTTGCAAGTAATGGCTTTAGGGGAAAATGTTAACTCATTTATACTAAGAAAGCATTAAAAACAGCACTTATTTTTAATTATTCTCATTCCTTTACCTAAAAGAAACAACAACAACAACAACAAAAAACCCACCACCCCACTTAAATATTTAGATCAGTACCATTTTCCCCTAAATTTTGTTTCTGGTTCTCCCACTTATTCATTTTTATGATTCTTAAATATGTAACAGAATCCCTGACTATCTTCAAGCTGTAAAGGAGAAAGAATCAATGGGCAATGTCAAAACTATGGCACCTTTGAAGTTCAAATTTGAATCCTATTTTCGACTGTATTACCTGCGATTAACATTAACTAGGTTTAGCCTACTAGAATTAACAGTAAAGCTCCACACACTTCAACATTTTATTTTTGCTGGGCTGGTATGGAACCTAGGACCTCAGGCATAGTAAGAAAGTACTTTAGAACTGAGCAACATTCCCACCTCAATAATGTTTTTCGAACCTATTAAAACTGTAAAAATGGACTCAAATGAATGGTGAAAATTCAAGTTACTGTGGAATCCAAACAGATTTCACAGATATGAAAAATACTACCCCCTTCTGCCTGCCGCTAGATTCTTACATGCAATAAAATTAAGAAACCACATTTGAGTGTTATTAATATTTACCATTTGTTTTATTTAACCATTAGAAAAGATCTGAAAAAAACAAACTTCATTTTAATAACAAAACAACACACTGGAGTTTTTTTTGTTTTTTTTTTTTTTCCCCCACCTATTTCAGGAATCATTCAGGGGAAAATCTGCAGAAAGTTTTGAGGCAATACTGAAAGGTGACTAAAATGTATGCTTATAACCAAACCAACAAAGAAGATTTATAATAAGATGGCCCTTTCCTCAAATACTATTTTTAAACACATCAATTAATCATAATTTGTTTTAACTAATATTGGTGCTTTTATCAAATTCAATAACTTAAGTAAATGATAATCATCTTGGTCATATTTTCTGCTATATTATTCAGCTTCCTAAGAGCTTCATTCCACCACAAATAAATTTAGTTCAAACAAATGTTAAGATATGCAGTCATAAAATAAGCTAATTTTGACTCTTGTACCTATATTTAACTACTATTAACTTACCCCAAACATCACACACCCTTCTTATCCGTAACTGTTCACTAAAAACTCATGTCTTTTTACTGTTAAATATAATCGACAATGTTAATCCACAATTATAATTTTGTTTTTAAAAATTAGTTTTTTCTTTAGTTTTTCTCCAAGCTTACAATCTTTAGTTCAACAATCACAGAATTTCCTTTTAAAATGATTGTTGGTATATATCACATTTACACCCAAAAATATCTATAATAGATTTATGATTATGAAAAGAAAACAAAAAACAAAACCCAACTTTCACAGGAGCTGGATGAGTTCCCTGTTGGAAAAAGGAGACCTAAGTAAATTAGACACAAGGATTAAACTTTCTATGACTTGCTGCAGAAACATGCCTTTTCAAGTAGAGATTGGGTTGTGAATCAAGTGTGAAACCAAGATCATTCACTAATGCAGTGAGAGAATAAGTGAGATACATGCTCAATTAAAAAGACAAAACAAACATGGGAAGATGGGTGCTAACATAAGTTGGTAAAAATTTACAAATAATTATACACCCCCCGTTTATAAAAAAAAAAATAGGCAAAAGATACACGTATAAAAACAGTTTCAAATTTCTTCCAAGTTTAATTTTAGGTATAGATGAATAGAACAGATAATCTCTAGACTCGTTATAGTCCAACTTGCAAGGAAAATATTCAGTCTAACTCTCCATTAAGAAGAAATGTAATGAGGCACGCTTTCTAGTGGTTGGTATCGTCTTCCAAACCAAAAGAAAAAAAAAAAAAAAAAAAAAAAGCTAAGGGCATGAATTTCAAAGTTATTGCGCAACATTTTCTCATTTAGGATACTTTAGAAAATAGATTTTTTTTTAAAAAAAGTGGTACTGGGGATTGAACCCAATACCTTGTGCATGCTAGGCAAGACCCCTACCACTGAGCTACATCCCCAGTCCTTCTTTATTATTTTGAGACAGAGTCTCACTAAATTGCCCAGGCTGACCTCAAACTTGAAACCCTTCTGCCTCAGTCTCCCAAGTCACTGGGATTACAGGCATGTGGCACTGGGCCTGGCTACACTCATGTTTTAGCTAAAACTATTAATTAAATATAAAACTATTTGTTGTTTTATATGCAGGTACATAAGCCTACAAATATCTGCAGCAAGCACATGAAGCACTTCTGTCCATACAGATATTTCCATATTAAATATATACAAAATATTTCTATTAAAGAAAACCAAAGTATTCACAAGAACCTGCAGAAATATTCATGCAGTTAATGAAGGCTGAAATTTATAAATTAAAATGTCATCTACACATAATGTACAGTCATGCATTTAGAAATGAATACTATGTCTAGTAAATTTTCATAGGCAAATGCTGCTGCACAAATACTTGCTAATGCAAATGAATGGAATCTGAACTTACAGAACTGAACTTATTAATGTCACTGCCTTTCATGGTTTGAAATGTTATCGACCTTGCAGTCTCCCCTTTTAAATTGTATGGTGTATTTCAGAACTTATTTTATCAATCAAGAAAACTAGTGATGTTTAAAAAAATTCAATTTCTCTTAAAATACTAAATGGAATTTTCATGGGTTGTTGATCTCCAACGTGACTGTAGATTTTTTATTATCGAGTTTGCCATAGTACCAAGTTTCTCATGCATTTCAAATAGCTGGCTTCCTGAATAACTGTGGAGATCTTCTGCATCCAGTTGAAGAGCAAGAGCACTAATTTGTGCAACAAGATTTTTAGATAATGGAGTTTCTAAGGGAACAGGATCAAGCAAATCTAAAAGAAAGAGAAAAAGAGCACATTACATATATACCAGTTAAAATATTAGATATATAAATGTATGTACCTATCTCCTATCAAAGATAAAGAGTAAGTACATAACATTCAATTTGAGAAAGTAGGATGGGAGTCCCTCTTCTAGAGGGAAGAAGACAGAAAAATCTATCATAGCATATTACTCTGTGCTACTAAAGAAATGACAATTTTTATTAATTGGAACAGAATGTATATTTTATAACCTTATTGGAGATATTATGGACTAGACTTTCATCATTAGAAAAAACACCTGAAATCAAAGTTTTTCATGTACTTGGATCAAGGACAAAAATACAAAAAAACTTGTTAAACTAATAAGGTATAGTTAAATTAAATTAAAACTAAAAGCATAACAAAATATTTATTCAAGAAATAAGCTCATCTTCTAAATAAAATTGTCTCACTTTGCTAAAATATACCTGAGGCAAGTCTTTCTTCATCAGTTGAGAGAGATTTATTTTCTATTCCATTTACTGATTTTTCAGAAATATCAAAAACTGGAATCTCTTCCAGTCCACGAGATTTTACCTTGATTATATAGAGTAGTAAAAAACAAAAACAAATCAAAAGTTACTTTTAATAGCAGTAATGGTACAAACATTAGAAGAGAATACATTATGTGGAAAATTTTGTTCCACAATCATAATTAACTTTCATTGAAAAAATACTATTTTCAAAAAGTTAAGATTCACCTGACTCAGCAATTCCAATTCTAGGTACATACCTAAGAGAAATGAAAACATAAGCCCATACAAAAATTTTATGATTGTATACAGCAACACTGTTTATAATAATAAAAAGTGAAAAGAAGCCCAAATGTTCATCAACTGATGGAAGGGTTAAACAAGCATGGTATACCTATACCATGGAACACTATCGTGCCTTAAAAAGGAAGAAAATTTTGGCCTATTCTATAACATGGATAAACCTGGAAAACCATATAGTAAGTGAAATAAGTTAGAAAACAAAAAAAAAACACAGGTTGTATCCTCACTTATAAAAATATCCAGAATAGGAAATCTGTAGAGAAGTAAATAAGTGGTTATCTACAGATAAGGGATGGAAGTGACAGCTAATAAGTTCAGAACTACTTCTAGAGGGTTTAAAACCACCAACAAAAATGTTCCAAAATTAGTTCATGTGGATGGTTGTGTAACTATAAACATGTTAAAAAGGGGGGGGGGGGTGATTACATAATAGTATGCCATGGTAAGTGAATTTCAGAAACTCACTGAGACTGAAAATTACTAGTATAGTTTCTGATTTTGTTTTTTAAGTAAAAGGTCAAAAGAGATTTTTGAATGTCACAATTTAAAAAAAAAAATCAAGGACTTTATAGAAGTGTTCAGTAGCTGGCAAACCTGTTTGAGAAATTCTAATATTTCCCCTTTAAAATTCTCTATTTTTTCCCTTTATTTGCAATGTCTAATAATATCAACAGACAGAAAGTCCAAGTTTCAAACAAGTCTCTGACCCCTGAGTGTGATCCCTGAAATTATGCACAAAATTTTCTGTATAAAATCTTTGAGGGAAAAAATCTTAGTTTTCATCAGAAATCTGAAAACAGTCCACAACCCAGTCCACGACCATCAGAAATATGAAAATAGTCCACATATACACATATGTATATATGTTTGTGTATGTGTGTATAAAATGTTGGTAGGAAAAACAAGTACAAATAAATAACCGATGTGGTAAACATCAAAGTCAAAAGTTCTGTGACCTACAAATTTGCAAAGCTTTCAATAAATGTTTAGACTTCAGTATCTAGGCTTTAGGAAAACAGTCATGAAATTCATCACAATTTGGTGAAAATGATAGGGTAAAGAAAGGGATATGAGAGAACGGAAAAGATAATTTTAAAAGAAATCTGAGGTACATTATATAAAAACAGTATATAGCTGGGCACAGTGGTGCAGGCCTTAATCCGAGCAGCTTGGGAAGCTGAGGCAGCATTGTTTGCAAAGTCAGCCACAGCAACTCAGCAAGGTCCTAAAGCAATGCAGCGAGACCTTGTCTCTAAATAAAACATAAAAAAACAAACAAAAAACCCAGGGATGTGGCCCACTGGTTAGGCAACACTGGGTTCAATCCCTGGTACCAAAAAAGTATAAAATAAGGGAGCAAATTTCTCTGTAGCTTTATAAAGTATTCTTTTAACTTATTGGCAGTGGAGGGGATGAAGGGACCATAAAATGGAATTTTAAGCAAAAAGAGTTTAAATGTGAACTTCTTTAACTATGCTGTTGGGTCGTTTATTAATACATGATTTTAATTACCATCTGAAGTTTTACCTGCTGTTCATGATACACCCGAAGAGCCTTTTTTACATTGGAAACTTTCGGAGAACGGATAGGAAGAGTTTTTATTTCAGATGCTGTAAGATTACTCAGATCGCCAATTGTTTTTATATTCTTGGCTCTGATAAGTTGTCCTAGGCCTCTTGCCCTGAAGAGACAACGAGAGAAAAAGGAAAAACAGTTTTACTTGTATACTATTAGAAAGGGCTTATTCTGTTTAATTTCTCCATTTAAACTCAATTGTAACTGATTTTATATAGCTCACCTATTCATAAGGAGGCAGGAATTTGTAAGTGGAATTTAAAATATTTTAATGTGATACATATTACACATTATCAGTACTAAAAATAAAATCTTACGTGCTTCATTCTTTACATATTCTAATGTCTTCAATAAGATGATTACTAGATTTCCTTAAGCATAAATGCCATTCTAATTGTTGTGTTACATACATAGGTAGGGTAGGAAGCAAAATTTGTTACCATGTCTAGTTTTATTCATGGATTAATCCCTTTGTTTTAATGTGCCCTCTCTCTTTCTCTCTCTCTCTCCAACTTCTATAATCAGAAATGGACTCAGTATTTGTCTGAACCATAACTCCTTGGAGGAGGTGAAGAATACCTCATGTCCTACTAAGAAATATGAAAACAGGGCAGGCTAATAACTCAAAGAGAAATTAGCAAAAGTTCTCACCAACTACCTGAAACAATTCTCTTAAGATATAGTAATTTAGAATTGCTCACTCAAGGAAATTTCAATTTAAAAATCTTAATTTAAAAATTTTTTACTTAAAAAAAAAAAAAACACCAAAAATCACTTATTAGCAGTACAATCTTAAGTGGATTAATCTTTATAAATTTTATTTTACAAAGTATAAATGAAATTCATAGACCAGGAGCAGTGGTACATACCTGTAACCCCAGCTACTCAGGAAGCTGAGGCAAGAAGATTGCCAAGTTTGAAGCCATCTTAGGCAACTTAGCAAGACCCTGTTTCAAAATAAAACTAAAAGAGCTGGGGTGCAATTCAGTGATATAGCACTCCTTGTTTCAGCCCCAAGTACCAAAAAAGAAAAAAAAAAAAAAAAAAAGACATTCCTTAAAGAGGTGGCATTAAGATTAAATTAAGATAATGTAAATAAAAGGATTCAATGCAATACCTTAACAAATATTGACAAACATTAATTTTATTAGCATAAATACTTTTATTATTGCCCTACAATCTACCATTCAATCTGTTTTTATTTCTGAAATGAAATGTATGGGAAGGGTACATGTTAATTAATTCTAAATATGAGAACCTTCACCAAATATTCCTCTTACTTTAAATGGCATCTTGGAATATAATCCAAAAGCCTAACTAACAACTTACCACATGTTTGATGTTATCTGAGGTAAAATGATGTCAACTGGTGCTGTACAGTTCACCAAAGCTGGGTAAACACTTTCTGTTGGGCATGGAATGGATTCTTTGGCCATTTCTGTTATCTTAGAATAAATTTCAAAAGCTATTAAATAAAGGGTCACTTGACTAAACACAAAAATATAAAAAGTTACATGAAAACTAAAGCACTTCTTACTAAACACTTCTTTGAGCTCTTAAATTTAGAGCTACGTGATCCTGGGGACAGAAATCCTTTAGATGAAGTGGTATTATGCTAGACAAAAGGAGAGAAAAAAAAAAGACTCACTTAGACCCTAGATAACTATTAATTTACAACTTAATTTTTACAACTAAGACTACAATCGGTTTTAAAATTTCAGAAAACATAAAAGAAAATGAACTATTTAATCAATTACTTGCTGAATCATCACTGCCCTCTTACTACCTTTTCATGTCTGCTTACCATAAAGTACACAAAGAACCAAACCAACAAAGTTTTAATTCATAAATAATCTTAAGACAAACTATACACACATAAATTCTAAGTGTATATACATATATACATATTTTAACACCTATCGCTTACCTTAGATTGTGCAGTAGGTGATGTTTTAACACTTTTTATTATGGGAGAACTATTTGAAGAATGGGACCTAACAATAGAACATCGCCTATCAATGTCATCTGCCAATCCTGCTTGGTATATTGGATCTGCAAATGAGACACGGCGAACCTGAAAACACAGGTCAGGTTTTAATTTAACAAAAACTAAAGTTTTCAAAGATTACAGCATAAATTCTCATCAAGAGATTACCCAAGAGTAGCATATGGGTGAAAGTCCATAGTATATAATTGTTCATCTTAGTAACTACTTTCACAGATAAATAGAGAATGGATTCTAATTATCTATGTTCTAAAGCTGTACAGTTTAGGTTATGAAACTAGGATAGTAGGAATTTGCATGTGACAATGAAACTGTACAATATGATTCTAATAACTTCACAGGCTTACTAAACAGACTGTGGGGAAAAAAGGTAAAGAGATAAAATACATAACTGACTTTTTGGTATATGTTGTTGATCACTATTGAAATTTCAATTAGGAAGCAATCTTAACCTTAGCCCAGCTTGAGGTAAACTTAAGTCTCTTCTAAATACTTAAAATATATTCAAACATTAAACTAGTTGATATTAATTATACAGTAGAGAACTCTTAGAACCATTAAGATACTATTATATGATTGATTTCCAAGAGTGTGTATGCTCTATACATCTGTCAGAGACAGAAAATACAGAATTATGCTAGGGATTTGGATCAGTGCCTGAGCACTTGCCTAGTCTGAATGAGGCCCAATTCGTTTTCTACAACTGTCAAAAAAAAAAAAAAGTATGTATGTATATGCATGCAGTATTTAAATTTGTTGCCTAAATAGGTATTAAATATAAGCTACTTTCAAATAAAACCTAACTAGTTAACCTATGGCTGAGCATGATATCATATGCCTATAATCTCAGCTACACAAAAGGCTGGACGAGGAGATTTCAAGCCCAAGGCCAGCCTTGGCAACTTACAGAGATACTATCTTCCTCCCTATTATGCAAGGAGTGGGAAAGAAAAGAAACTACATAATCTGTATAGGCAATTTGAATAATGGCATATTATTTCCAATGCATTTTATCTTCAAAGTTTTCAAGAACGTCTATGGACTATTAAACTAAGATTTTACCATATTAAAAAGAAACAAAGTAATAGCCTAGCCTCTAAAGAGAGAAGAAAAAAAAAAAATCTCAACAATTGTCACTCTTCCTAAATGGATTAATCTCTCAATTCTAAGAATTTTCAGTATACTTTGGGAAGCTGAAAAATATTCATACGGTAGAGACTAAGAAGGGAAGATTTACAAATGTGCTTGCTGAAGGCAAAAATCAAAGTGTCTTTTTTTTTTTTTATACATTCACATATCTACCCATAAGCACATCTGACGATAGCAGATTCAATTTCAAAATTAAGTTGCAGAACGTCAACACCTTTTCAGAACATCTACTTAGTTACGTAGAGGAAATTGGTCTATGTAAGCACACCTCATTTCCTCTTTTTAAAAATTCATTCATTCAATAAACCATGTAAAAGATAAAGGGTGAGAATCTAAGGTAGACACCCAGAATCCATTTTTCTGAACCAAACAAGGTATGGTTTAGTGAAGCTGATGGGGATATAAATAAGAAAATAGTGAAAGAGGGTCTGTGGGTGTAGCTCTGTAGTAGAGCAAATGCCTAGCATGTGTGAGACCCTGGACTCAATCCCTAGCACTGCAGCAGGGAGGGGTCATAAAATTGATGAAGTCAGTCTAAGGAATTCTTTTTTTTTTTTGGCGGTGCTGGGGATCGAACTCAGGGCCTTGTGCTTGAGAGGCAAGCACTCTACTGACTGAGCTATCTCCCCAGCCCCAGGAATTTTTAAAAAATCATCACCTAAGGGGCGTAGGGTTGGGGCTCAATGGTAGCATGCTCAACCTAGCACACATGAGGCTCTGGGTTCAATCCTTAGCACCACATTTTAAAAAATAATAAAAATAAAATAGTTATTGTGTCCACCTAAATAACTAAAACTAAATAACTAAGATATATTTTAAAAAATTTTAAATCCCCTAAGAATTTATATAAAGACTTAAATGAAACAGACATTATGTCCCAGAAAACACTAAGTGCTAAACCTGTATTATCAATGGCATGATCAATGTTACCCGAGTTCCTCACATGTTATGGTATGTGGTACAGGACAGATCCTAAGAGGAAGTCCTGCCAATTTTGCCACAGGTGAACAATATACAAAGCTGCATAAAGATCTTCAGTGTTGTGAGATGAAGGAACATCCTGAAAGCTGTGATCTCATTTATTTAACATGTTTTGTTCTACCTGCTCTTTCCCTAACATTTGTGACAAAAGAAGTGGTCATATAATCCTATTATCTGTCATTCACCATATGACACAGTATGGCCCAGTATTTCAACCAGATATTAGATTCCTTAATATTCAACCTGATTCCTCCTACCTTGTTAACAGGTGAGGAGATCTCATCTTCTTGGGGTCTTTTCAGTCCTCTCTTTAAAATGCTGGTGGATGGAGAAGCCAATGGGGACCAGACACATCGTGTTTGCATACCACTAGGGCTGTCATTTGCTGACAAAAGTAAAGGATCAAGTTCCCTTAATTTTTGAGGAGATGCATTATTGTCTTCTGTTACCAGTTCAGAGATAGTTGTTTCAGATATTAAAGACTGTAATGTTTCCTCTATTGTCTCTGAAGTCTGATGAACTTCCTGTAAAGTATCCTTTGCTACTTCCATTTGATTGTCATCTAATTCCATTTCTTCAGATTTATTAAGTTCAATATTAGTTTCAGTTGAATTACACTCAATCTTTCCTTCTTCAGAGTTCATTTCAAGTGTGCCAGGAACAAAGTCAGTTTCTACATTCAATCTTTCTGTTTGAGCTTCTTCTGGCTTAGAGGTTTTGGTACTCCTGTCCCTGTCCTTTGTTTCCTCGACATTGTCAGTTTCAGTATTTACCTGATCAATTACTGTTTTTTCATAATTTTCCATTTCAAAATTGATTTCTTCAGGTGAGCCTAGATTAGACTCATTATTTCCTCCACCTAGTTCCCCATCTGCTTTCTGTTCAGAAATCTTAGTATGAGAGTTCACATTTATAGGTGTGGCATTATCAGAAAAACCAATACCCGAGTTGTATTCCTGTTCTACAGCTGCTTCAGCATTCTCTTCTTCGGCTTCAGGTATGTCACTTTTAGTATTTCCCGCTACTGCCATTTCTTCAGAAGTATCCATTTTGGCATTCTTTTGTTCAGATTTTTCTTCTTCTATGCTAGCTTCAAATCTATTGTTTTCTATATCCAATTCCATAGCTTCTACTTCTTCAGGATTTGGTCCCATTGTTACTTTACATGCATTTCCTTCAACATTAACAATGTGAATTTCTCCTGGGGTAACTTCTGGTTTCCTTTTTATGGTGTCCAAAGGAGAACATTGCTGTGAAATGTCCATGGAATCACATAAGCATGGGCCCACAGCTTTTAATATATTAGATGGCTCTGCACTTTCAAGAGACGTTGTTATACTAGAATTCACATCACAAGTCCCCTCTTTAACATTTACTATTTCAGGAGAAACAGATTTTTCAGTAGTATTTTCTTTTAATTCAGTTTCAGGTGCAATCAAAACATCATTTATAGTATCATTCTCCTCCTTGAGGCCCAAGTGAAAACTCACACTGGCATGTTCATCAAAAATTTTTACTTCAGAATTAAGATTAGCACTGCACGTTTTTGATGCAGTTCCAGGTGTCTCCATCTCTGCCTTTGTTTCACTGCTCTTTTCATCATCATTTTCTGTGTTCTTTAACCCAATAAATGAATTTTCCTGAGGCTGTGATTTTTCCCCACAGCAGTCACAACCTTTAGATCGCCTGACCCTCCTACTTCTCTTGTGCTGGCATTCGAGAATTTGGACACTTTTTTCAGAAAGCGGGGCGATGCTTGATGTCCCTACTTTTGAACATTCTCCCACACTACCATCAGAATCCCCCTTATGTAACCTCTTATTGGCATTTCTAGTCCTTAGATTTGATTCCTGCACCGGTGACCATGTAAAGGAATTTTCTGTGCATTTGCTAGCCTTACTTTTTCCTTCACATGTATTCGATACATTGTCAGAAACTTGTAACAAATCTGAAGATATTTTAGACTCCTGTGGTGGTACCACAGTACTTTCACCTGTTTCACAAATCTGAGACTTCATATCTAGTTCAGAAAATGCTTTAGACTCAGGCAACTGATTTTCAGCTTTTATACACTCCTGTTGTACCATTTTTTCTTCTTGTTCTTCCATGTCAACACTGTCATTACTTTTGTTTTTCCACTTTCCAGATCTCTTCTTCCTAGAACCTTCTTCTTTTGCCTCAGAACTATCAGATTCTGAGTTCTCGATGCTGGAAAGCAAACCCTGAGATGCTCTTCTTGTTTGGTAACGTGTTCGTCCCCTTACAGGTTTCTCAGAGGACTTATCAGCAACGTTCTGGGCACCATCTCCTTCAGAACTAATATTCTCAATGTCTGTTTTTCTTTTATTTTGGTCAATTTCAGCATTCACACTGGTTTCCCCCAAAGTCTTCTCATGCAAATTATTTCCTTTCTCAACTAAATTTTCCTGTTCTGTATGTTCAGAAGTCAGTTTTTGCTTAGGCAACACATCATCTTTTACATGCAATGGACTCTTTTGAAGAGTTTTTTCTTCTTCCTTCCGTCTTTCCTTTTTTTGGTGACTATTTTCTTTATCTTGGCTATCAGTAGTAGACTCTACTATTTCTGAACGTCGCCTTGAAGATCGTCTAAGGGTTTTTTGGGTTGAAGTTATCTGAACCTGATTCTCTTCATTTACCATATGATCTGCTGGTATTATGATAGGGGGTGTATTTTCTTTGGATTCCAAATTAATACACCCATTTTTCTCTTCTATACTATTACTTTCCAATAATACTGCATTTTCCATTGTTGATTTAGGCTTTGTATCTTCATACTCTACTACAGATTCAGAAAGATGATCCTGAGTATTCTGTACACATTCTGTTTGATTAACTAAACCAGGTGGGTTTTTTCCTAAGGCTATCATGTCTTCAGTAGATTCCTGAGTATTTTCCTCTTCTTCAGATTTCACTAAGGGCTTAGACTTTTTATTCCCTGAATGCTCAGCTTTACCAGATCTCCGGCTTGATCTCTTAATTCCATTCACCACCTTTTCTGAATCAGATTTTGATCGAGTCACTTCTCTTTTCTTTGTTTTTAGAATAGTATCTGTTTTAGTCATGATTTCCTGGTTATTTTTCATTGTAACAACTGATGATATATTATTCAAAGGGGATGGGCTGAAAGGTCTATTTTCTGAACCATCAAACTTCTCCAAGGTAATAAACGTTTGCCTTCGACTTGTAGGCTGTGGGGGAGTTCCAGAAATAGAGGCATTAGAAACTGAACTGTTGATGACAAATGAATTTTCTGCATTAGGTGTACATTCAGTTGAAGTTTTCTTTGATGAAGTTAAGGTGATTTTTCTGACATCACTATCACTCATTAATACTTCTGGATTGGTTTCATCAATAGAACTACACTCATTATTTGAAACAGAAGCCTTTTCAAGATGTTCATCCATACCACAGTTTTCCATGCTATCTTGAGGAATGATGTTCTCCATTTGCTCCTCCTGTACAGAAGTATATATAAATTAAACAGCAAATAAATTTAATTCTAAGGAAAATTGAATTCAATTTCAGTAATACAAACACAATCACTGACTTAACAAAATGCAAATACTCTAAAAGTAACGGCAGATGCCCATTAATGTGCTCATAATAAATATTTAATAAAAGTCAAATGCATTTAAATACACACACACAAACACACACATACTACAATTCTGTTAGTGTATGACTAGAAGTTAAGATTATAAAATAAACCTTAAAATTAATAAAATGAAGACACCCCAACCCTGTCACAGTTTCCAAAAATTTAAGACATTCCTAATGGAAGGGTGATTGTAAAAACCCTGAAACATGAAATACTGAATATACCTTAATCATCACTTCAGAATCTTCCTTTGGTTTTTCACTTGAAGTAAGAATTTCCCTGAGATAAATAATTGTATGTATTAGAATTGTAGTTACTTAAAAACCACAGGAAAAATTGTTATATAAGTTTGAAAGTTTTCATACTTACACAGACTCTTCCTGACTATCATGACTAGAAAATAAGATATCTTGTGAAACATCCAGATTATTATACATGGCAGGAATATCACACCTGAAAAATATTTTATGTAACTTTATAAATCTGATGCTATGCTTACAATCAGAAATTCATTACGATCTACCAAATTATCTTATTTCTCATGAGCTTATCTTCCCCTACAACCTACCTCAACAAAGGAAATCGGTTTAGGTACATTTGTCACACTATTAGGTAGCTTTATGTATTATGAAATATAGTAAACAGTAATTTCCCCATTAAAATTTACAATAGATAGGGTCAATGGCAGATGGCTGGTCTGGCATGTGAGGCCCTAGGTTTAATCCCAAACACAACAAAAACAATCAATTTCTAAACACATTATGCAACAACAAATTTGCAATTTCCTACATGAAATCTAAGCACAAATAATCAATTTCCAGTTCAAAATAAAAGGCCTACAAACCGCTTTGTTTTGAGTACTTCTTTTTGATGTTCAGTCAAAATTCTTTCCTTTGCTTCTTTTCCTTCTGGAGGAATAAACACAAAGTCAGAAGACTTTTCCTCTTCCAACAGCATTTCAGTTTTTACTTTTGGAGATGAAGATTCTAATTTGAGCTGCAGATTTTTAAAAAATAAATGTATATTTTCAGTTCCAACATTATTTTCCAATGATTTCTAGTCACTTCTAACACTGACATAGTTTTTCAAAAGTTGTGGTGTGTAAGTCCATTTAATATTCAAAATAACAAATTACTATAATATTCTTCACTATTTTTCTATTTCTAATAAATGTTAAGAAAAGAAAATTAGGCCTCTTTAAAAAGGAGGCAAATCTGTATTTAACTTTACAGCATGGGAAGATATGTTTTTTAGGCAAACACAGAAATCAAACATAGAAATCAACTGGCTTAGAAGGAGGAGAGTATATATATCTACCATTCCTAGCTATAACAATGAACTAGTCAAGTAAAACTGCCAATATATTATATCCTACATACCAGTAATACTATGTTTGATACTATGCTGTCTTACAAATTTTCACTGCATCACTGTTTTCATTCTATTTTTAGCAGTCATATATAAGAATGTTTTAGTCTTCAGAAATTTGTCTTTCATTTTGCCAGAGTTATGGTCTCAAGATTCTATAAAAACCCTTATTGGCTTATTGGTTAGAGATTATTAAAGAGACTTCCTGTTGTGTGAAAGTAACTAGCAGCTAAAAATATTTCTTATAGATTTTTGACATTAAAGCAAATGTCTTGGCTAGCATTATTCTCTTTCTATTCCAATTATTAAGTTCTATAATAACAACAATTCTAAAATGTTCTCTAATACTACCTATTTTAGTCACTGGGACCTACAGTCATCTTATCTTATGGAGGCTATTGCCAGGAATAAATTACATGTAATATCAAGTATTACATTGAGGCTACATAGATTTACCTTTACTGAGAAGGAATCAACACCTCCATTTTCCAGATTTTCATGCTACGCTATCACTTTGTAGAACCTAACCAATTCTCACCATCCCATCTTTATTTAAGTTAATTATCGATTTCCCTTCCAATTAAAAGTTGTACGTTCTTAAGGTACCATATGCTTTATTTACAAAAATTCTATTAAATACAACTTTAAAAACATACTTTAACTGATGGTTTCATATTTTCTTTCTTATCCTTAGTTTGTGTCAAAAAGGAATCTCTTTTTCCACTTGATTTTTTTTCCATACCACTTATCTTCACATTTAATTGTGAGTTTTCCATCTGTTTTATTAGAAATAAAACAATTCCATTAAGGACAACTCTACTATTTTCATTTCTTTTCATATCTAATAATTACAGTCTACTAAATAACTTATTTTGAACATACGACATAAGACATACTACATAAATATCACAGTAGGAATCAACTGCTGAACTCAAATACTGCACCTATTACTGGAAATGTATCAAAGAGAAAAATAAAAGCTATAAAACTTTCAACATTTAAGAATAAAAGAAGGCTAAAAAAGCAAACAGAGAATGTTAATGCAGGAAGCTAATTCTCTCTCATACCTGAATATATGGCTTCAGGAGGCTAAATTACACTGAACAAGAAAGTATTTGGTAAGGATTTTTTTCAACAAAAGGAAAACAGTGTACAGTTACTGATATTTTTTCCTTAATGATTCTAAACACACAAAAAGTAGCTATATGACATCTGTTGCTGAGCAGAAAAACATTTTCTAAGAATGTTCTACTTCTTGAGAATACTGTATCCATGCTTTATGTCTCTCAATTCCTATATATTTAGGGAGAAATCAAATATTAGTCAAAGTAACCTTGGTTCTAAGGGTGATGTGATAGTAAAGATTTATTTTTTCTCACAGAAGAAGTGAGAAATTTGATACAAAGAAATGAAATAATGAACGGTAGCTCTTGCTTAGGTGTGAAGACTTTAGTAACTACTATTTCTAGTTTTTCCAAAATAATTCTATTCATGTGTTTTAACAATTATAATGTTTATAAAAGAGTACATACAAGGTACATGAGTTGCAGGTTATTTACATGAATATTTCTCTAGAGAAGACTTTTACCTTTAATTATACTAGTATTTCAGGCCAAACAACTCTGTAAGTACATATGGGGGGAGGAGAGGAATCATGTTAGGGAACTCATGTCTGTTCAGGTTCTGCTTATTTATCAATTAATTACAATAAACAAATCATTAAACACCAAAAATTTAAAAAGAAAAATGACAAAAACAACCAACTCACTACATCTGAATATGGTCCACTGGATTCTTCCATCATTTCGACACTTTCCAAACCAGGCAACAGAAGTAAAAATGTCTGTTTGGCTTGTCTTAGTACTGGTCTTTAAAAAAAGTACATAAATATATATACATTGAGTCAAGTGTACTGGTAAGCACTGGTGATGTTAACAAGCACTGTAAAATAAATACATGTGTATATGTGTATACACACTCTTTCTAACACTACTGGGAACTGAACTCAGGGGCACTCTACCACTGAGCCACAACCCTAGCCCATTCTGTGTTTATTTTGAGACAGGGAGGGGCTTGATAAGTTGCCTAGGCTGTCTTTGAACTTGCAAACCTCCTGCCTTAGCCTCCCTATTCACTGGAATTACACGTATGAGCTACCACATCAGGCTAGAGTACATTCATTATAGGTACTTAAATTTTTAAGAAGCAAATGAAAATTGGCTTAAAGCTTAAAGACTGTACTATACATATAAAATATAAAAGTGGGAGAAATTAGACATTATTTGAATTTTTCTCTGTACTTGAGTATTCCAATTTTCATCTTTAAAATTTGTCAGTTTCCAAAATTTTAATCATGGAAAAATTCAAACAGAAGTCAAATATTATAGTAAGCACTCATATGTAGCTTTGAAAATCAGTATCTTGTCCTTCTAGTTTCTTCTATTTAGGATAATTTTAAATTATTTTTGTAGGTTTCTAAAACCAAAGTTACTCTAAGACCCAACAAAAATATTAAACAATGTTTAGTAATTACCAAGCAATCCAAATGAGAAGTATAAAAATCTCATGTAGTGACTCCCATACTAAAAGATTATCTTAATACCAAAAAACCCATTTATATTATCATAACGGAATATATAAAAATGTGTTATTGCATACTTTAATTCTTCAGGATAAGTCAACATTGTCGCTTTAGCAAATGTGGCATTCCAGAACTGAGCACTTTGTTTTCGAATCTGTTTATTCTTATGCAAAAATATTACACATAGTAGTGGAGAAAGCTGTTCAAGGAGTTCACTATCATAAGTTCCAGTGTAGTTATACTGTAGACAAGCAGTAATTTCTCCTAATAGCTTTTCTAACTAGGAAAAAAGAAAAAATAAGAACAAAAAGTATACTAAATATTAACTTGCAGAACATTTTGCTATTTCGATTTTTAAATTCTCAATGATTTTAAACAATACTCCCCACCCCGTCACTGTATTTATCTCTCTTTATATGGTGACAAAATATCTGGTAAATTTACTTTATCAATAAGCCAACTCAATTTTGAATGTATTCCCATTGACAGGGAAAAAATGTTTTTATATCAATTTAAGAAGAATTAATAATTGTCTACATATTCTTCACCTACAGAATTTTGGGCCTGACTGAGCTCATAAATAAAGAGATGACATGAATTCTATGAATTTAAACTAGTCTTATTAATCCCATTTTAAAAGAAAATCTACTTAAGAATGTGTCATATTATTTCATTTTATTAAATATTCATTTAAAATATGCAGAATTATATATAATGTAAATGAACATCTAAATCCTATTTTCTCATTATGAAGATTTATGTTTTATGAACAATTTTCTATTGTTACCTTGTTGTTCAGACAACTATACACTTTCGGAACTTCATCAAGTCTAAAATGGAAAACACAAAAGAGAGGACCATTTATACTTTAGAAATTTAACACTGTAATATCTATCAGATAAAACCTGAAAATGAGGTTACTATAGTGATAAAAACAAAGGTATATATAAAACACTGTAGTGATATAAACACCGTTCCCCAGACTTAACAACGAAAAAAACTACCACACATTTAAACAAGGAAAAACCCCAACTTTAAAAAATGAATCACAGAAAACACAGCAGACCTCAAAGTGTTTGTACTAGTTTCCTGTTTCTGTACATTTTTAAAACAAATTATTTTTAATAAAGCAAGAATTAAAATAATGTGAAAAGCTAGTTAAGTTTATGAATTTTTGTTTCTACTTCATAAAATCTTGTTACCTAATTCTTCTCCATAAATTTATAAAAGACAAACTATTATGACTGAACCACATAAACTTGCTATAAGAATAATGAGAAATTCTTTCAAAGTGCTTTATAAGTATGTTATTGGGGAATTTTTCAGGTTCTTGGGCACTGCTTAATTCCTTTCAAATATAAAAGGTAATGTACATTAATTTGAACTTTTAGAGGATAATTCCAAAACTTAATTTAACTCCATATACTCTGAACCAACATTTTCACTTAAAGAATCTACAGAATTAGTAGCCAACATTGTCAATGACTTATATTTTATGATAAAGAAACCACTTTTGTCCACCAATCAAACTGTATAAAAAGGTGAATGAAATCCTCTGCAGACATTTTAGAGAATAAAATTCTTATGTGTACAAGTAAAACAGTATAGTAGATATACAACATATGCTTAATTTCAGGTTAACATGGCAAGTGTGCTTTTTATCCATTTTAAATTTAGTAGTATACTTATTTGCCTAAGCAATTCTGAAAAAAACATGCATTTAATTGAAAAGAGAAAGAGAAATATGCAAAATAAAAGGACTTTCAATTCTACCTCAAAGTTCTACACTATTTGAGCTATCTTTTTTAACAAAACATTTTAATATATTACTCTGTCTAAATTGCCAAGATTACCATCCATAACAACGAAACTGGTAAGAAAACAAAAGTTGCTACATATATTTAAAATGCACAAATTTAATTCAAAGCAACTAAGCAAAAAATACTTACTTTGAATTTTCATAAAATAATGCCAGGGCTCTTGTTAAAGTTGCAAATATTTTTCGGATCATAGAAGGCAAAGAAATACGTCCAAAAATACTCAAAAGCATGCTGATGATTGAGGTGCCAATAGCAAGTAGAGTATCAGAATGTACTTCTTTGAAGCTCAGAGTGTGGAAAGAATAGATCACTTTCACAATAATTTTAAATAAAGAAGCCAATTTCCCTAAGGGCTCCTTCTTCTTTTTGGACCAATCTGAAGATCTCTGTGGTGCTAAGACATAATTAAACTGATCAGAAACTGAAGTACTTAGAAAATAGTGTAATAATGTCTGCATGTAGAAATTTTTTTCTCACATTTAATAGCTAGATACATCAAATACATGTGTATTTGACACTCCAAAAACACCCTAAAAATGACACACCATTAGTGGTTAAATATCTATCACTATATTATCTTTACAAATGAAAATCAAATGACAACAGAAAATGATATCAAATGTAGAATAAGAACACCAGAGTCTCTATTTTCCAAGAAATTCTAAAGTAATTTCAAATTCTTGTACTTCTCAAAATTTCAACAATTATTTATTTTTCATCAACTATTTTTAAGAAAGTACAAAATCATCTGGGTATGTTGGTATATCCAACCATCTCAACAATTTGGGAGGCTGGGGCAGGAAGATCAAAAATTCTGGGCTAGTCTCAACTTACTGAGATCCTGCCTTAAAATAAGAACAAATAACTAGTACCTACTTTCTAATTTAAAGAAAAAGATTTGTTGTAAAAACACTGACTTTCCTTTGTACTCTTCTTAGATTGCCTCTTTCCAATTCAATTACAAGAATCAACCCATGCCACTCTTGCCCTGGAAAAAAAAAAAATCATACCCGTTCCAAAATGTCTATTTCTCTCAAAAAATCCATTTTTGTTAAGTCAGGAGATCACAGATTTAAGAGCAAGCTCTAATCCAGGACTTATTAATTAAAAATTAATCTCATGGTAAAATGGGGGAAAAAAAGTGTTGCTAATAAAGGAAGTCAGCCTTCCTGCCTTCCTAACTTAAAATCAGTTTCTTAGACATGAATACATGAGTGTGTACGTACACACACACACACACACACACACACACACACACAACCCAGAAATTCTTGGACAGAATGTTAAGTCTATGTATCGGGAAACTGGTTATATACCAGTGACTAAATATATTGAGATTAACAACAAATAGGTTTCTCGCAGTTAAAGAGTAGTTAAGTACAAAGAGAGAAAGACGAAAAATATGAAGAAAATGGTGGGGTATGTAGATGGTAACAAGAAGTACATCAAGAGAAGCAGGTAGTCAGGCCAAGATGGGCAACTTTGTGAGACCATCTAAAACTAGAAAATAAAAAGGGGTTGTGATAAGTTCAGTGGCAGAATACAATGGGTTCACAATCCCCATTACTGGAGAAAACAAAGCAAAACAGATTAACAGCTATGAGATCATACACCTCTATTTTTCATTTCAACTCTGTCCACTCAGAGAATCCAGGAACAACATCTTACTAGCAATAAACGATCTTGGTTTCTAAAATGCCCATCTTGGCTAAGAGGAACCACATTCCCTGGAGAATGGACTATTCTAGGCTGTAGGCAAAGTACAAGGTGAAGTTGAATATCTCATGCCAAAGTTCTCTAACAAGAATGGGGATGTGTCAAAAGGTTATAGGAGACAACTTGATGGTGAACTTTAATGACTCAATTTGGGCATAAAGATAAAGAATAGTAACTGAAACAAAATGGAAACCCAGGAGTCCATACTGATAAAAATAATTTAGGATATTAGAAGGTTTATCTTACATTAGTAGTCACCTACACTGTAACTATCTAATGCCTAAGGTTCAATAAATAATTGTAGAATGATTTAAAGTAATTAAAATAGGAATTACTGTTAGAATTAATGTAACTGATACAAGAGATATTATCTTAATAAACTAATATAATCAAATGAAACAACATGTACATTGTTTCAGGAATCATAATAGTGTTTTAGGCAAGGAGCATCAAGGGCTGATCAATCATGGGTGAAAACTTCCTAAAGAACAGGATATTGCCTCGCACAGTGGCACATGACTAATTCCAGTCACTCAGGAGGCTAAGGCAGAAGGACTGCAAAATCAAGGCCAGCCTAGCAACTTAGCAAGACCCTGTCTCAAAATAAGAAATAAAAAAGGACTGCAGATGTAATCAGTAGTAAAATGCCCTGGATTCAATTCTTAGTACCAAATAAATAGAAAACCCAGGATATTTATATTTACATAGTCTCACAAATCGTCTGTCACAAAATATTCACTAGAAAATATTTAGTAATTAACTTTACTGTAGAAATTTGTCACATATCATTTCAACCAAAAAGTAAAAGTTGTCATCATCAGTAAGTAATTCCAAATAAGCTGCTTAAGTGCTCCATTTTTTTTTTTTTTTTTTGCAGGGGGAGGGGGTATACCAGGGATTGAACTCAATAGCAAATGACCACTGAGACACATCCTCAGCCCTATTTTATACTGTATTTGGAGACAGGGTCTCACTGAGTTCCTCAGGGCCTTGCTAAGTTGCTGAGGTTGGCTCTGAACTTGTAATCCTCCTGCCTCAGTTTCTCAAGCCGCTGAGATTACAGGCATGTGCCACCATGCTTGCCCCTTAAGTACTCTATTTTTAAGGGGCATGAAAGATATGTTCCAGATTGTTCCATAGTCTGACATATTTTCAAAGAATAAAATGTATATTGGTTATGTATAGTAGTGAACACCTGTAATCTCAATGGTTTAGGCAGCTGAGGCAAGAGGATTGCAAGTTCAAAACCAGCGGGGGGGCGGTGGTGGTTGTTGTAAATCAATGGCAGAGTGCTTGCCTCATATGTGTGAGTCACCGGTTCGATCCTCAATACCACATAAGAATAAATAAAAAAATATACTGTGTCCATCTACAACTAAAAACAAACAAACAAAAAAAAAACAGCCTCAGAAACTTAGCGAGGCCCTGAGCAACTCAGCAACACCCTATCTCTAAATAAAATATTAAAAAAGGGGTGGGGATATCTCTCAGCAGTTAAGCACTCCTGGGGTTCAATCCCTGGTACAAAAAGGAAAAAAAAAGTATAATGGGGGCAATGATAAGACAAATGCAACCAATTTATAATGAAGGAATCTGAGAAAAGAATATGAAGTCTGTATGTGTAATTCTAGCAAAGTTTCTCTAAATTTAAGATGACTGTAAGTCATCTAAAAATTCCAAAGAGATTCTGATGTACAGCCCTGGATAGTAACTATAGCCTTTCTGCAAGTTCTTATTTTCTGTTTCTGCTTCAAAAGTTCTACAAGAAGATTTTGAAATCGTATTCCATGAATTTAAAAAGCAAAGGGATCTCTGGTTCTGTTCTAGACAAACATGGAATGAAATACCCAAGAGAACTTTGTAATTGTGGGTTTACAAATCATGAATACTTCTGATATTCAGAAAAATGTGATTTTTCAGAAGTACCCAACATGGCTAAAATGATATCAATACGGGGCTAATCATCTTGGTCCTATGTAATTCCAAAGGTTTATGAAATGATTTTTTTTCTTTTTTGGTACTGGGGATTGAACTCAGGGACACTCAACCACTGAGCCACATTCCCACCCTATTTGTATTTTAAAGACAGAGTCTCACTGAGTTGCTTAGTGCCTTGCTTTTGCATAGGTTGGCTTTGAACTCTGGATCCTCCTGCCTCAGCCTCCTGAGCCGCTGGGATTACTGGCATGCGCCACCACTCCTGGCTAACATTACATTTTACAATCATTCTATATGTTATAGTGCTCAAAAATAGTTTTATTTTTGTGACTTTGACACAATAAGATTAGGTCCTGCTCAGTATACAAGGACAACTGAAATTTACTGCAAGCACATCTATAACCTATTTTTGTTAAATTCAGGCTGGGATGTTCTGACCTATAAAATACTTCTAGATATGTAACATGTTAGTCTTATTCAGTTTAGTAAGATCTGTAAAACAAAAAAATTCTAAAAGCATTCTAGGTGTGTTTCACAAATTTTTACATTAATTCATTAATGACATCATAATAGTGGGAAATTGTTTTTAAAACAGAAAAACATAATAAAGCTCAACATCGACTAACATTTCTATTAACATCAGGTAATCCTCTCCTATATGGTTTATATAAACCCAGATGGGTACATTTTATTTCAAAAACGATAAATTATGCCAGACTTAATGGTGCACGCCTGTAATCACAGCAACCTGGGAGGTTGAGGAAAGAGGATTGCAAGTTTGAGGCCAGTCTCAGTAACTTACAGTAACTTAGTGGGACCCTGTCTCAAAACAAAAAAATTACAAAGGGCTGGGGATATAGCTCAGTGGCATCCCTGGATTCAATCCCCTGTGCCAAAAGATAACTTGTTAAAATTCCAATTGTCCAATTTAAGCAAAAATGGTAAAAATTGCATTCACTATGTAATTTTTAATTTCTTAGAAACCAAAATCAACTGATTTAATGATTCTAACTTTAATACCAATTAAATGATTATTTAAAAATAAAATTTTTAAAATTAGAACATTTAATAAAATAAAAAATTGATAAAGGGATAAAATCCTAATGGAGAACTGTTTGGTAGTTTATGAAATGTTGCAACAAATAAAAATAATGAAGATACTTACATTTAACTTTGGGCTGATATTTAATATTATATGGTGAAAAATCGATGCAATCAACCATTACAGTAATAATATGAACAATCCTGTCCAAGAACAACAAATTCTAGGGAAAAAGAGTATCATAATTAGAAATTTCCAGCTACTAGCCACCCAATAATAAGCAGCAACAACAAACAAGTATGACTTTCTTCCATAAATACCATAACACACATTCCATAGTTTTTAACTATATAAGGTATAAGTATATGGTTATAAATATTTCCCAGGTTACTATCATATACCAAATACTACACTTTATTATAAGATTCGGGGGGGGGGGGATCATTCGCCTTTAAGGTGCCCATTAAACACCTCATATGTTCAGAGTGGAAGTGCCAAGCTTAAAATGAGATGGAGCATGTTGGGGGGAATGCTGGAAATAGAACCCAAGACAGATGCTACAAGTGCTATATCACTAAGCTACATTCCTAGCCCTAGTAACTGGATTCTTCATCAAATTCTTCTTAAAAATTGAAGAAGTAAGGAAGTAGTCAATAATTCCAGTGGAAACATACAATGAAAATACTTCTAAGCTATTCCCCCAATATTCTTCCCCCCCCCCAATTCAGCTAAAATAAAAGGTCCAGACTCAAAGACTACCAAATTATGGGCGGGAGGCGGGGAGAGAAGAGCAGCAGCAGACTAAAAACAGAACAAAGAAAATTCATGGCTGATAAGTCAAAGAGAACACTTCAAAAACAATGAGCTCTCTAAACAGAACCTCGAGGAAACAAGTCACAGTGATGTTTATATAAAAGTCAAATGGTTGATTAAAAGTTTGTTGCATGTAAAGATGTATAAAACAACTGGCCAGTGTTTCTTCTCCCCTTTATCTTCCATTTGTTCACTTGACTATATAGCCTCTGCCACAGAAAGAAAACAATGCCCCTGTTATCTATGAAAATCATATGGAAGGTCTGTCCAAATGGGAAGCTTCACACTCAAAGAAAAGATGTAAAGATGTAAAAGCTAGGAGCTTCCTCCCTGCTCACAATTATAAAGTAAAAGATGACCGTAAACACAATTTTACCACTAAAGCCAGAAAAAGAAAAGTTCTCTCTTGTATTAGAAAATACATTCCTACTACCACATGTTCAATATTAATCTTTACTGACAAACACATACAATTTTGAGAAAATCCAGCACCATGATGATGAAAGTGTGATAAATACAAATTAACTTTAATCCACCAAGAGTCAATGCAAGAAATACAATATTCTCAGAGGTTGAGGGTAATCATATTCAGTGAAAACATTAAATGTAAAATCAAAACAGTTCAATACTTCTCTTAACATGTGTACTGCAAAGGAATGGGCACAGCTAGAAATAAAGCTTCAAGAAAGCAGTAACCAAACCAAAGGAAAACAAAACACACAAAACCACGTGGAAAAAGTAAAGAACATAGAAGACAAAGTCAAAGGTCCAAAAACTTTCTAAATTATACTGGGGGGGTGGGGAGATACTCAGATGTCTAGGGTCTTGGTAAGTTGCTGAGGGTAGCCTCAACCTTGCAATACTCCTGCCCCAAACTCCCTAGTCACTGGTATTACAGACATGCACCACTGGGTCTGGACCAATGTCATTTTCGTTAAAGCATTCAAAAGACCCTGAAGGGCAACCAATCTTGAGGAAAAATACCACAAATAGGAGGTATCACACATCCTGACTTAAAATATATTGCTACATAGGTATGTAATCAAACAGCTTAGTACTAGCAATGAAACAGACATATAGACCAATGGAACAAAGAGACCAGAAATAAATTCTCACATGTGTGCTCCTACAACAAGAGTGCTAACAATACACAAAGGAGAAAAGGTGGTCTCTTTAATAAATTATGCCAGGAAAAACAAACGGACAAGTGCAGAAGAATAAAACTGGATCATTATCTGACACCATGTTTACTCAAAATGGAAGACTTAAATATTAATACCTAACACAATAATAAAAACAGGAATGACATCTTCACATTGGTCTTGCTAATGATTTCCTGTAAGACATCAGAAGCAAAGGCAAAAAAAGCAAATGTAGACCAACAGGATTACTTCAAACTAAAAAGATTCTGCACAGTGAAAGAAACAGCATGAAGTGACAATTTATGGAAAAATATACATGCAAACCATATTTAATTGAATACCTAAATTACATAAGGGGCTCAAATAACCCAATATTAAGAAAACAAATAACCGAACATTAAAATGAATAGAAAATCTAGATAAACATTTCTCAAACTGGATGTGATAATGCACACCTATAATCCCAGTGATTTCAATCCCTGGGACTGAAGGGATTTCCCTGGGGATTGAAGCCTCTAGTTTCAATCCCCTGTAACAAACGAACAAAAACCCCCAGATTACTCAAAAATAAACACAGCCCAGCAAGTGGTGACTACCTATAATTTCAGCAACTCAGGAGACTGAGACAGCAATTTCAAGTTTGAGGCCCATCGGGGCAACTTAGTAAGACTGTCTGAAAATAAACAGAGTTGGAATATGAGCTCAGCAGTAGAGCAATTGCCTGTGTCAGCAAGGCCCTGGGTTCAATACCCAATTGGGGGGGTGGGAGGGAGATACATACAAATGGCCAGCAGTTATGTATGAAAACGCAATCAACATTAGTACCAGAGAAATGAAAATCAAAGAGATCACCTTATATCTGTTAAGAGTGGCTATTTTCAAAAATAAAAAATTCAGATCTCTATTTTGAGAAACATATCAGTTGTTGGGTAGGATGTGGAAAAAAAGAGTCTCTGTATACTGTGGGAATGAAAACTGGTCCAGTTACTACAGACAACATATGGAGATTCTTTAAAAAATTAAACTATCAACGCACAGTTACTTGGGAGACTGTGGCAGAAGGCCAGTTTGAGACCAGGAGTTCCATGCCTACTGGGGCAGTTTACGAGATCCCTTCTTAAGCTGTAAGGTAACTTGGGGAGGTAATGGATATTTATGACATCGTAATGATGATTGTATTATATATTAACAACTTTCTACATTTTCTTTTCCAGAACTGGGGACTGCATCTGGGATTACAAGCATGTGCCACCACACTCAGCTGAACAACTTTTTATATGTAAAACATATCTCAATAAAGTAGTATAAAACAACTGTGATACAAATTTTCTTATCCCTAACTCTGCTAACTAACCAAGTAATTATTTACACAAAGACAGGAAGATAGTAGTCATGCATTTCTAAAAGTTGACAATTATTCTGTTTCCTCATAAAGAATAAAATATGAAGTAAACCGAGAAAAAAATAGGATGCAAAAAACAAAGCTGAGCAGAAAAACCAATGAAACATTAAACAGATCATGTCAGTACCATCTTTAATGGGGTGGGGGGTGCATTTTCCAAGACTTACAGAATCCTTCAGAATAATGTAGGTACTCTAAAATTCAAAAATATCAACAAAACCTGAAATGTGTTAAGACCCATAAGAATGTGTGGGGTGAAATCCTACCAGGTTTTTATCTCCTGGGATATTATGGACATCAACTTCAAATTTGATGGAAAAAAACCTTTAAAACATAGCATCTCAAAGAAATAAGAAATTACTGGCAATAGACATATATTTAAATTTGAAGAGGAAAGAGGAACTTTTACAGTCAGCTCTCTGGCTAAGGGTGGTGCCATATGCATGTAATACCAATGACTCATGAGATTGAGGTAGTAGGATCACAACTTCAAGCCTGCCCTCAATCACTTAGGGAGCCCTTCAGCAACTTAGTGAGACACTTTATTAAAAATAAAAGGATCTACTCAATGGTAAAGTCCCCTGGGTTCAATTCCCTGTACTTCCTCCCTCTGCGCGCGCGCGCGCGCGCACACACACACACACACAGTTTGTCAGTACTCTATATCCATTGGTTCTTCACCTGCAATTTGAACCAACTACAGATCAAAGACACACTCATGCCTTGCTTGATGATGGCTATAGGTCAATGACAGATCACTTAATTTAACAGAGATCCTGTTAAGAGCACCCAAGAGCTGAAAAATTCCTATAACCCTCTGTGACAATGCAGCAATCAATATTGTAACGCATTACATCCTCATGGTGACGCTGGTATCAAGATACATACTGTGCTTACCAGTAACAAAAAAGTATGGCATGTATATGTAGAGGACATAATGCTTGATATCATGTTTGCTACTACTTTATGTATTTACTATACTACACATTCTATCACTGGAGTGTACTTCTACTTTCTACATGATCTTAAGTTTGCTCTATTGATTTTCACATGATGAAACTGCCCTAAGGACACATTTCTCAGATGGTATTACCTCATTAAGTGATGTACAAATATATTTCAGGTGGAGGGAGTGTAAAAAACGAAATCTATAAGTGAACGCATATTTTTTTTCCTCATCATTATTGCCTAATACAGTATGACAACTATTTACATAGCATTAGGTATTATAAATAGTCTAGATGACTGTAAGAACACGGGGAAATGTGTGTATATTATATGCAAATACTTTCATTTTATATAAGTAACTTGAGGCTCTGTAAATTTTCAAATCCTAGGCTGCTTCTGAAACCAATTCCCCTCAAATACTAAGCAATGACTACTTTGAAGACCAAAAACTGCTGGGTGTGGCTGCACATGCCTTTAATCCCAGTGATTCAGGAAGGTAGGAGGAATCAAAGTTCAAGGCCAGCCTGGGCAACTTAACAAGACCTCAGCAGCTTAGCAAGATCCTGTTTTCAAATAAAAATTATATAAAAAAGACTGAGAGGGTAGCTCAGTGGTAAAAAAACAAACAAAAAATGAAAAACTTCCAAACAGATGGACTTTAAACGCCTAGCAGAGAAAGTGTCCAGGACAGCCTAGGTCTTGTATTGTTATTCTGGAATGCCACATGCAGGTACATAGCAAAATAGTAAAAGAGCTCTTGATCCTGGTACATGGACCTGAGAGCACAAAACACAAAATTGTTTCACAAAGCTCTATTTGTTTTCTGTATTAATTTGATCTCTTATAAAATAGAAGCATTAGTAAATGACAGTTCTAAAGCATTATCTCCATTTACTTGAAAAGGATGCTTTAAATACAAAAAAATAAAACAAAAAAACAGGCCAGTATCAAAACAAACTCACTGAAAAGGATTCATCTTCCAAACTGGACATTATCTTAGAAGAAAGTTCTTCACAGCACAAATTCTCTTCTGCTGTTGCCACCAAGGCAGCACAGCGAGCAAACGCTTTATATAATTCGGACCAACTTCTAAGTAAAGTCTTCATGGTAGCCTAATAATAAAGAAATTTTATTAATACATACCCATGTTTCCAACAATAGAATCAACACATCTTTTAAGGTGTCAGAGAAGACACTAGCATAGGTAATAACTTTTCCCAATTCCCAAAAAGTTCTAATATAATTAATATCACAATATCAGTAATCAAAGGTCAAAACAAACTTCTCTCTCAACTATTTTCCTTTCCCTACACTACTAAAGTTTTATGAATTCTATTTTAGGCAAAACTATTGTTTAAGTTCATTATAAAAATCAAAAAGGCAATATTTTTAGGAAAGCACAAATTCTTTTCATATAAAAATTTGACATGGTCTTACCACAGGAAATCTCTGTATTGAAAAAATATGGTTGATTGGTAAAGTCAGTGCACCATAGATGGCACTAAAATTATGTTCTAATGCATCACCTTGATTCACTTCATTGGTCTGAAAAAAGAAAAATGAAAAAGTTATCCTGATCCCACATAGTCATATAAATATTTGTAATAGGTATAACTGTGTCCCATGCTAGTAACATTCAAGAGGTTTTGAACTCCTTCTCCTTGATAGCTATGAATATGACCTATTTGTACATAAAATCTCTGCAGATATAATCAAGTTAAGACAAAGTCATACTGTGTTAGGGTAACCCTGAATCCAATGAATGGTATCCTCATAAGGGGAAGAAAATCTGGACACAATGGCAAGATGAGGAAGAATACCATGTGAAAATCGAGGAAGAGACGAAAGTCGCATAGTCACAAGTGAAAATAAGGTTAAGGACTACCAGCTACCATCAGAAACTGAGAGGAATGGATCAGATTCTCCCTAAAAGAGCACCAGAAGGAACCAATCCTATGTAACACCTTCACTCTGAATTTCTGGCTTCTAGAAGTATGAGGGGTGTAGCTCAGTGATAGAGTGCTGTCCTGGCACCATCTCCAGCACAAAGACAATTTGTCCATGAATAGTGAACTTGTGCTCCATATTCTGTTAGTATCAACTCCTTTTTAGTATTTAAATACAAGGAATAGTAGTCAGTTCAACAGATTACTGACTATAAGGGAACATTAAATGGCTTTGAGGTAATATAGCTTCGCCATAATTTAGAACAAATTCAAGATGATCATTATTATTCACTACTGGTAACTACTGAAAGGACCCAAGATATGCAAGTATCTGTATGTATTACATGTAAGCCTTTACAATCACTATCGTAGAAAACACAGCTGCATAGAACCCTTATTAAGTTAGACTTTTTTGGTAAAGGCGGCAGACGTGCAATGAACCGAACAAAAAACCCCCAATGAAATCAATCCAGTAAGGAGAAACACCAACAGCACACACAAAAAAATGTATTATCTTCTATTCAAATTCAAAGCTCTAGCTGGGTGTGGAGGCCCAGACCTGTAAACCTAAATAAGCAAGAGAACTGCAAGCTCAAGGCCAGTCTGGACAACAACTAGAAAAGGCTGGGGATGTAGCCTAGTGGAAGAATGTTGGCCTGGCATGGCAATTATGAGACCCCAGGTACAATCCTAGACCCACCCTTCAACACACACACAAATTCAAGCTTCTATTAATATCCTGAAGTGCTCTAACAAAAAAAGAAAAACAGTTTCAAAATTTTAATGGAAATATACAGATTTATATTATACCTGATTAATCATCTCGGTTAATGGGGTGACTATAATACTCCACATTCTCCACAGATGCTCCTTGTTTTCCAATTCTTTTGCATTTTGATTAATAACATTTAATACAGAGTCACTAAAAGCTAATGGTGAAGTTGGACCAGAAAGCACACAGCCTACAAGTGTTTCAAGATTGAGAAAAAACCTAATGGAAAAAAAAAAATATGAATGCAATATTGAATATTTTTACTAAAATACATTAACTGCACATTAACAAAATACTAAAAGTAATTACAAAGAAAATAAAAAATAAATTCCCTTATTTATGAAAATTATTTAACAAAAGAAGCTCATTCATTATATAATCTTCCCAAAAGAAATTTCATAAAACTTCAGGTTATTTTATTTATTTTTTGGTAATGGGGACTGAACCCAAGGGCCCCATTGAGCTCCATCCCCAAATCCATTTATTTTGAGACAGGGTCTCACTGAGTCTCCTAGCCTGGCCTCAAACTTGCAAACCTCCTGTCTCAGCATCCTGAATTACTGGTATTACAGGTGTCCACCATCATACGTGGCTTCATACCAATTCATTTACACCTTTTTGCAAAGCTGGGAACTACACCAAGAAACTTTTGCATATTACATCATCATTCTACCACTAAGCTAACTCCTCAGCCTACAGGTTATTTAACGTACAAACTTACCTTTCATCTGCTACACATTCCAGGAGATTATTGTTGAAAATTAACTGAATTAAGAACAAAGCTGGAGTTCCCTGAAAAAAGGAGAAAATGAAGTCAATCTTCTCAGTTATAAAACATAGTATACTTGTTTTCTACAAAGAGTTAAATAATAATTGCCTAGAATAATAAAGTTAAATTTTAATTAGGTATCACAATGGCAACTTCCCAAAACTACAAACAAAACCCAGCATCTTTCTGTTCTATTCTAAGTAAGAGTTATCCCTTCTTCAGGAAAAATAAAGCATTGATGAGATTCCAGACCTTTAAAAAGCATTAACTTAAAACATACTAAATCCCTACCTATACCTTGTAAGTCAGTTCATTTCACAATATTAAGCCAATGTTTCCAAACAGAGAATCTATAAGAATACTGAGCTCTATTGTGTACAAATGAACAGAAATCTTTCCTTCTGGGGTCAATTACTTAATCTAGGAAAAGTATTTTCACCTATTAATATAATACTATTTAATTTTTTAATGTATTTATCCATTTTTTACATTGGTCAACTTATTTCAAATCCTGTACTCTCAGAATGTTAAAACCTAAGTGTCACCTTTATATAAGAAAATATCAAGAAACTTTTTTGCCAATCTTTATCATATCATTACATTTAAGATACTTGCATTAAGAATATCCATATTAGCAACCTGATATGCTGGTGAACCTAATACTTTCTGAGGAAGTCCTTGAATTGTAATTTCCATGAGAACCTAAGGGGGTGAAAAAAAAAAAAAAAGATTACACTAGTTAGCCATAAAAACATCACTTTATGGGCTGGGACAGGGGCTTAACTCAGTGGTAGAGTACTTGCCTAGTACGTGTAAGGCTACAGAATTAATCTCCAGTAACAGTATAAAAAAAAAAAAAAAAAAAAAGTTAATTTACTTAGTAAAATACTATTCTAGTAGCTGTACTTTTAATTATTTATTATAAAAAATGTTCTTTCATTAACATTCATTAATATATACATATTTACATTAGGTTAAAAATTTTAAATACATAAATCTGGAAAGTAAAATGCAAAGTAAGTAATTTATAGATAATGAATGCTTTCAGTTTGGAGTCTATTTTCACAGACCTTCTAAATGTCTGCATGTGTAGGTACACAGAAAGAAACTCCTAGGCTGACTTATACATATATTTGCGTTCTCGGTGATGCTGGGATACGAATCCAGTTTCTACTATTATGCTAAACCACAGCTCCATTTGTACAATATTCAAAATCAATGATATTTAATCATTTCACAATAATTGTGAAATGTGTAAATCCTTAATTAATTTAAAATATTGCAACTACCCTACATTTTACTTTGTTATGGAGATTCTGCATTAATATATACTGATGCTGCTATATGAATCAATGTCTATAATTTGTTTATTCAACCACTTTTCTAAAAATGAGTGTTGAGCCTATTTCTATTTTATACTGTTAAATAAAATTTGAAATGAATTATGTATTCAATAATGCCAGAAACATATTTCACAGAACTGTTAACTAGAAGCCAGTTATAAAATTGCTAGATTAAATATGACTGAACCTACCAAACTGCTCTCCAAAAATCTTACTATACTGCTATTAACATGAACTGTATAACTTAAGTGTCAACAGGACAAAGAATTACTAAAAACATGATTTTATGTATTCTTTGAAACACATTAAAAGACAGCATTTATTTTGTGCCTGACGCATAGTATTTTCCATGTATCAACCCATTTAATCACCTACCAATGCTACACTGACTCTTTACAAATCAGTGGGACCAAAAGGGCAGATAAATTGTGCAAATTCACTCAGCTAAGAACAGATGGGGGGTTTAGAGGTATAGCTCAGTTCTAGAGCTTCTACCTAGCCAATGCAAAGTCCTGGGTTCATTCCCCAATACCATCATAATAAAATAAAAAACAGTTGGTCAGAGATTCAACCAAATGTGCTCTAGAGCCCTACTATAAACCACAAGCTATACTGCCATGGTACATTTACTTGTCACTATACATATAGAAAACATAAGGAATTTAAATTAAGGTATCATTTGCTCTAGAGCAACTTTTTTGGGTGGCTTACTATTATAAAATTTATATACAAGCCAAGTACTGTCCCATATGCCTGTAATACCAGCTTAGGAGGCTAAGGTAAGTTTAAGAAGAGCAAATTTGAGGCCAATGTTTCTCAAAATAAGACCTGGAGGTAGCTCAGTGACAGTGCTCCTGGGTTCAATTCCTAGTCTATGATTAAAAACATAACAAAAGAATCCAGCAACTATATACTATTTATACTTTCTCTATTCCTTCTCACTGTATGTTTTAAAAATGTATTTAAAAGCTGGGGGTGAACTGGTAGAGGCTCTCCTAGCCTAACAGGCTCTGAGCTCAAGTCCTAGCACTGTACAAAACACAAAACAAAAATGTATTTAATACCAAAGTCATTATCAGAGTTAAAGAGTTAATTTAACAGGAGGCTGAAGCAGGAGAATCAAAAGTTCCAAGAAACCTGGGCAACTGAGACACTGTCTCAAACTAAAAATGGGCTAGTGATAGATACAGCTCATTGGTAGAGTGCTTATCTGCCATCCTTGAGCCCCTAGGTTACAATCCCAGTACTGGTTAACAATGTATTCACCAGCTAATAATTAGTCATTATATTAGTAGACATTCAGTTTCTTCAGTTCATATTTCATGCCCTTTACATAATTTTCTCAGCACAGCACATTCTTTTTATTACTTTGAAGACTTTAATAGCTAATATAGTCATTTGCTTTATTATGTTTTAAATGACTAATATCAATAGAAGGGTATTTATTACAGGAAAAAACTGATGATTAAATCTTGATAAAAATGTCTCTGGAAATCTGATGTATGCAAATAAACATTAAAATTTGTTTCAAATATGATTTATTCAAAGTTCAATTTACATATATACTTACCAATGTTTTTGACACAGGATATACTTCTGACTTCACTATACTTTCCAATGATTTTAGTAAGAGGGTCAGAACTTCAGAACCTGATCTTTCTTTTCTGTTACCTATCAAAAGGTAAGAGTATAGTTGTAAATATGTATTTTAGAAATTTATATGCATAAAAAGCTATAAAAATTATTTACTAAACAATTTTCCCCCAAAATCAACAATAAATGCTTTAAAGTAAATGAGGAAGCCAAGTACAGAGGCACACCTCTGTAATTCCAACTATTCAGGATGCAGAAGAATGGCAAATTCTCAGGCATGTGGACACTAGCCCCTTTCTCAAAACAAAATGGGCTGGGAATGTACCTTGGTGGTAAAGTGCCCCTGGGTTCAATCCCAGTACTGCAAAAGAAAGGGGGGATTAAAAAAGTAGTATGGAAACTGATACTACAATACAATTTTCAAATTCATTTTATACATGAAAGACAATTCACTGAGTTCTAGAAAATCATTTCATCTAGTCCTCTGGAATGAATCCCTTCACAAGTACAAACTCTGCTACACAACAGATCAAGTCCTGTTGTGCACAAAATTGTCCTGTAGCCTGACAGAGGCACGGAAGTGGAGTAAAACCCTAACAGATTTAAACAATGAAGCTGGAGGAAGAGTAAGTGATAGCTTCCGTTTCCTATTTATCAAAGAGGTAAAAGTTGCTAGGCCAGAGGAGAGGAACTTAAGGGACTCAAGGAAGTGTTTTCAGAATGGAAGGAAAACAAAACCCTCAAGTTAGAGGAGAAAGAAGAAGCCTTAGGGAGAAGGAAGAGAAAGAAGGTAACTATACTATGTGAGGAACAGGACTCAACCTTTCAGGGTCTTACTGTGTACAATCTTAAGTACAGAGTTGAGGAAATAACGAGGGATGGTGTGGAGGTTATTTCAATTTATTAGCTAGTGGATTCTGAGTAAGAGGAGAAAGAGGAAGAAGGAAAGTCTCTGACGTAAAAAAGGTAATGACTACCTCCCAGACAGAAAATAAGAGACCTTATATGAATTTAAAGAACTTGCCTTTGGTTACTTGGTTTGGGACTCAGACAAGAAAAAGTAGGTGAAATGCCAGGTGGTACACAAAACACAGAAGAAAAGGAAAGAGCAAGGCTCAGAAGTCGAGGAAATGGGATCAGCTGTCTGATCTGACCTAGCCTATAAAATCAGAGATAAGTTATACATAAGCATAAAAAGCATCTGTGTCCATTTAACCTTCAAGCAGTCTATAAGGACTGAGGACCAAACTCGGGCCTTGCTCGTGCTCGGCAAGTGCTCTGACACTGAGCTAAATCCCCAACTCCTCCACTGATTGCTCACTGACTACAGCCTATCATCTGCCATTTGCCCGCCTCTTGCCTTGCCCAACAGCTGCCTGCTGTTGCCTATAAGTCCACTGTCACAATACCCGCTGATTTGGTTACACATGGCTACCGCCCTTTTGAGACAACAGCCAGGACCTGCAGGACCCCTCGCGTGACCACATCCATGCCCCGAGCTGCAGATCCCCAACTCAGTAAGGCCATCTTGCATCATCCTGAAAGTGGAAGCTCCCATCTTTACGTGGGGAAAATCCCATCCTGAGACAACTGCTAGAGACTGGAAGCTCATTATCAGGTACCTCTCATGCATCAGGTTACTGAAGATTGGGAGGTTTGAATAGTGTAAGACTGTTATAGATTTTTTTTTCCCCTTTTTTTTGAAAATTTTTAAATTTTTATTTATTTTTCTTGCTCTCTCTATTCACTTTCTGTTTGCCTGTTTCCTCAGTCTCTTTCTCCCTTTTTTTTTTTTTGGGGGGGGGGATGAAAAATGGTGGAATGAGACAGACATCATTACCCTATGTACATGATTACACGAATGGTATGAATCTACATCATGTGCAACCATAGAAACGAAATGATGTACCCCATTTGTGTACAATGAATCAAAATGCAGTCTGTAAAAAATTTAAAAACAAATAATTAAAAAAATTTTTTAAAAAAGGGAGGTTTCCATCCTTATCAGATAAAGTGAACTTCAAACCTAAGTTAGTCAGAAGGGATAAAAAAAGGACATTTCATACTGCTTAAGGGAAGTATAAATCAGCAAGACATAATGATCATAAATATCTATGCCCCAAACAATGGTGCATCCGTGTACATCAAACAAATACTTCTTAATTCCAGGAATCAAACAGACCACAAAACAGTAATTCTGGGCGACTTTAACACACCATTGTCACCACTGGATAGATCTTCCAAACAAACCTAAACAAAGAAACCAGAGAACTCAATAACACAATCAATAACAGACTTAACAGACATATATAGAATATTTCACCCATCAACGAGCAAATACACTTTCTTCTCAGCAGCACATGGCTCCTTCTCTAAAATAGATCATATGCTATGCCACAAAGCAGCCCTTAGTAAATGCAAAATAACAGATAATGTCTTGTGTTCTATCAGATCATAATGGAATGAAATTAGAAATCAATGTCAAAATAAAAAACTAATGCTTGGAGACTGAATAATATGCCATTGAATGAAGCATGGATAACAGAAAACATCAGGGAGGAGATAAAAAAAAATTCTTACACTTAAATGAGAATGACTATACAACATATCAAAATCTCTGGGACATTATGAAAGCAGTACCAAGAGGAAAATTCGTTGCATGGAGCACATTCGAGAAAAGAATAAAAAGTCAACAACTAAATGACCTAACATTACATTTCAAAGCCCTAAAAAAGAACAGAACAACACCAAAAGCAGAAGACCGGAAATAATTAAAATCAGAGCTGAAATCAATGAAACTGAAATAAAAGAAATAATTCAAAAAAATCGACAAAACAGAAAGTTGGTTCTTTGAAAAAGTAAACAAAATAAACCCTTAGCCACACTAACAAAGAGGAGGGAGAAAACTCAAATTACTAAACTTTGTGAAGAAAAAGGAAATATCACAACAGACAACAACTGAAATACATAACATAATGAGAAGCTACTTTGAAAATCTATACTACAAGAAAATAGAAAATCTCGAAGACATCAATAAATTTCTAAAGACATGATCCTCCCAAACTGAACCAGGAGGACATACACAATTTAAACAGATCAATGTCAAGCAATGAAATAGAAGAAGACATCAAAAGCCTACCAACCAAGAAAACCCCGGGATCAGAGAGATTCTCAGTTGAGTTCTACAAGACCTTCAATGAAGAATTTATACCAATCCTCCTCAAAGTATTTCATGAAATAGAAAAGGAGGGAAACCTTCCAAACTCATTTTATGAAGCTAGTATCACTCTGATACCAAAACCAGATAAAGACAGATCAAGATAAGAAAACTTTAGACAGATATCTTAATATAGATGCAAAAATCCTCAACAAAATTCTGGCAAATTGCATACAAAAACATACTACTAAGAAGATAATGCAGGGGCTGGGGATATAGCTCAGTTGGTAGAGTGCTTGCCTAGCATGCACAAGGCCCTGGGTTCAATCCCCAGCACCACCAAAAGAAAAAGAAAAAAAAAAAAAAAAGATAATGCACCATGATCAAGTGGGGTTCATCCCAGGGATGCAATGTTGGTTCAACATCTGGAAATAAACGTAATTCATCACATCAACAGACTTAAGGTTAAGAATCATATGATTATTTCAACAGAAGCAGAGAAAGCATTTGATAAACCCCTTCATGCTCAAAACACTAGAAAAAACAGGGATAATAGGAACATATCTCAACATTGTAAAGACTATTTTATGCTAAACCCATTGCCAATATCATTCCTAATGGAGAAAAATTGAAAGCATTCCCTTTAAAAACTGGAACAAGGTAGGGATGCCCTCTTTCACCACTTCTATTCAACGTCGTCCTTGAAATACTAGCCAGAGCAATTAGACAGACCAAAGAAATTGAAGGGATACGAACAGCAAAAGAACTCAAGCTGTCACTATTTGCTGATAACGTAATTCTATAATTTAGAGGATCCAAAAAACTCCACCAGAAAACTTCTAGACCTAATAAATGAATTCAGCAAAATAGGATATAAAATCAACATGCATAAATCTAATGTACTTTTATTCATAAGCAAAGAATCATCTGAAAGGAAAATGAGGAAAACAACTCCATTCACAATAGCCTTAAAAAAAAAAAAAAAAAAAAACACACACACATACATACATACTTGGGAATCAATCTAACCAAAGAGGTGATAGATCTCTACAATAAAAACTACAAAACAGGGGCTGGGGATATAGCTCAGTTGGTAGAGTGCTTTGCCTTGCAAGCACGAGGTCCTGGGTTCAATCCCCAGCACCGCAAAAAAAAAAAAAAAAAAAAAAAAAAAAAAAAAAAAAAAAAAAAAAAAAAAAAAACTACAAAACATTAAAAAACGAAATTGAAGAAGATCTTAGAAGATGGAAAGCTCTCCCATGTTCTTGGATAGGCAGAATTAATATTATCAAAATGGCCACACTTCCAAAGGCGCTATACAGATTTAACACGATTCCAATAAAAATGACATTTGTCATAGAAATAGAGAAAGCAACCATGAAACTCATCTGGAAGAACGAAAGAACCAGAATAGCCAAAGCAATCCTGGGCAGAAAGAGTGATGCAGGAGGTATCACAATACCAGACTTTAAACTCTACTACAGAGCAATGGTAACAAAAATAGCATGTTACTGGCACCAAAATAGACAGGTAGACCAATGGTACAGGATAGAAGACACAGTATACCCACGTAAGTACAATTATTTTATTCTAGACAAAAGTGCCAAAAATATACAATGAAGAAAAAGACAGTCATTCAACAAATGGTATTGGAAATCCATATGCAGTAATATGAAATTAAACCCCTATCTCTCACCCTGTACAAAACTCAACTCAAAATGGATCAAGGATCTAGGAATTAGACTCAAGACCCTTCACCAAACAGATGAAAGAGTAGGCGTGAATCTCCATCACGTTAGCTTAGGACCAGACCTCCTTAACAACACCCCCGTAGCACAAGAAACAAAACCAAGAATCAATAAATGGGATAGATTCAAACTAAAAAGTTTTTCTCAGCAAAGGAAATAATGTGAAAAGAAGAGCTTACAGAGTGGGAGAAAATCTTTTTGACACACACTTCATGGAGAGCACTAATCTCCAAAATTTATAAAGAACTTAAAAAACCTTACAACCAAAATACAAAGAACCCAATCAATAAATGTGCTATGGAACTGGGCAGACACTTCACAGATGATAAACAGGTGATCAGCATATATATGAAAAAATGCTCATCATCATCTCTAGTAATTAGAGAAATGCAAATTAAAACCACCTAAGATTTCATCTAATTCCAATTAGAATGTCTATTAACACACAAGCAATAATAACTGTTGGCATGGATGTGGGAAAAAAGGCACACTTTTACATTGCTGCTGGAGTTGCAAATTGGTGCAGCCACTCTGAAAAGCAGTATGGAGATTTCTCAAAAAACTTGGAATGGACCCACCATTTGACCCAGCTATCCCACTCCTTGGTTTATACCCAAAGGACTTAAAATCAGCATACTACAGTGATGCAGCCACATCAATGTTCATAGCTGCTCAATTCACAATAGCTACATTGTGGAACCAACCAAGATGCCCTTCAATTGATGAATGGATAAAGATTATTACTCGGCCATAAAGAAGAATAAAATTATGGCTTTTTTTTTGGTAAATGGATGGAGTTGGTGAGTATCATGCTAAGTGAAATAGGCCAAGCCTCAAAAACCAAAGGCTGAATGTTTTCTCTGATAAGTGGATGACACACGTAACAAAGGGGGATAGTGGGGGGAGGATAGATAAGAATGAGGGAACTATGGACGATGTAGAGGAAATTAGGGTGGGAGGGGGCGGGGGAAAGAAAGATAGTAGAATGAGGTAGACAGTATTACCCTCATGAAAGGTGTGAATCTACATTGTGTATGACCATAGAAATGAAAGTTGTACCCCATTTGTGTACAATGAATCAAAATGCAGTCTGTAAAAATAAAAATTTACATAAAAAAAGCATTTGTGTATATATTTAAATGTCCATCAGGAGTCACCAAGTTTTTAAGGAAAATAGATATGACTCTTTAAGTAGAAAAGCTAACATCCAAAGAAACAGACCACAAAACAAAAGAAAACTTTAGAAGTGTGATCAGTACCTTCAGAGAGATGCAAGACTGTAAATAAAAAACTTCCATCCAGGGTCTGCCGTTGTGGCTCAGTACTAGAGCCCTTGGGTAGCATATATGAGGCACTGGGTTCAATCCTCAGCACCACACACACACACACAAAAAATAAATAAAACCAAGGCTTTTTTTTAAAAAAAGGCTGGAGATGTGGTTCGGTGGTTAAATGCCCCTGGGTTTAATCCCTGGTACCAAAAAATTTTTAAAAATAAATAAAATTATATTAAAAAAAAATTTCATCCAGGTGTCTGTAAATTCAAAAACTCAACAAATGATCCGAGTAGTAGAATGGACATACCTGAAGAAAGAATGAGCAATCTAGATAATCAACTAGAAAATTTCTGTAAGGATATAATACCGATGGCCAAGAAGATAATCAATAAAGAAAGGCTAAGAGGATAGATTCAGAAATGTCTTTGATAGGAACTCCAAAAAAGATAGTAAAGAGAATGGTGCAGAGGACATATTTAAAGCAATAACTGAAGAAAACTTTCCAGAGCTAAGGAAGAACTCTAGTCTTGAGACAGTGAAAGCTCACCAAACATTAAGCAGGATTAATGAAAACAGACTTAGTCCTAGACATGTCTTGGTGAAGTTTTAAAATTCCAGTGATAAAAAGAAAATCATAAAGGCTTCTAGAGAGAAAAGAAATGGCCTACAGAGGAAAAAGAATCAGAAAGACAGCAGACTTAACACTGGGCACCAAGGATGCTAGAAGTAAGTGGAGCAACATCATAAAATTCTTTAGGAAGTGGTTTTCAGCATAGAATCCTATATCCAATCAAATAAGCATTTGCTTTTGAGGGTAAAACAAAGATGTTTTCTGATGTTGAAGAATTTAGAAAGTGTATTTCTTGTTTACTATTTTTGAAAGAATTACTGGAGAATATATATACTTTAGCAATCTTTGTGACTGCAACCCATCTACAAAATGCTTTCTTCACAAAGCACATCTAGAAAATCAACAAGTAAAACATCACATTTCTACCTAGAGGGTGGGAAACTAACAGTTTATTTGGGGATTATTACCTAGATGTTGGTAAAATTAAAGGGTATATTTTAAAAATTTCATGCTAGCCATCCTACCTTATACGGAAAAACTTTCTATACTACTGAGGGGGAGGAAGGAATCTTATCAATGTAACAGCAAAAGCTGAAGGAAAAGTACTAGAAACACATGGGAAAGATGGCAAGTTAAGTTTGAATATAAGAAAATGTAGAAGCTGAATGCATCAAGAGGAGTTTATCTTTTTATCATTTATCACAGTGAATCATTTGGTGAAAAATCATTTCATCAATATAGTGGTGCTTACCTGATTCAGTAATTGATTTCACCAAGCTTATTAGCTCCTTCCAGATAGCACTGACAACAGTATCTGTCAAACAAAGTAATTTCAATGATGTATATATGAACCAACGCTCTCCCATTTCTTCCATATAAAAAGAAATAAATTGAGCAATATTTAACACTGTGATTATAATTTCCCTATATTCACTGCTGCAATAAATTTATAAAGTTATAAGTTTTAACACTGAATCATACAAATAAGGGTAATTGCTTAATGTATTTCCCATTGTGCTATTTTCTGATTTATCTGTATCAAAGACTCATCAGTTATGAGAAAGGAAATATAATGAATCATAAAAATATCTGACACCAGTAGGGAAAAACCATGTGATTCATTATTCAACCACTTAAATGGCAAAATATTCTTCTTTTTGTGGTAGTATCATGGATTGAACCCAGGGGTACTCTACCACTGAGTTACATTACTGGTTCCTTTTACTTTTTGAGACAGGAGCTTGGTAGGTATCCCAGGCTGGCCTGGGAATTTGCAATCCTCCTGCCAGACCCTTCATAGTAGCAAGAAAAATGGCATGCACTATTTTGTCTGGTAAAATATTCAATTTTAAAAATATTTCCTTTCTTCATTATTTGATAGGCTATGGACCCAGGGGTTTAAATGCATTTACATGCTACAGCCATTGAGCCTAAGCATGAATCACAGCTTGACCACTTGCTAAGTGACTTTACCAATGTTATTGACATCATTGTACAACTCAGTTTCCTCATTTGCAAAATGGACTGACACAGGTTGCTTTGAAGAGTAAATGAATTAAGTATTCAGTGCCCAATCTGACTACTAAGAGGTACCATCTTACCTTATTTTATTTTGGTACTGGGGACTGGACCCAGGGGTACTTTATACCACTGAGCTACATCCCCAATCCTTTATATTTTTAATTTAAGGCAGGGTGGTCTCAATGTCCAGGTTGGCCCTGAACTTCTGGCTGCTTATAATTACAGGCAAGCACCACTGTGCCTGGCTCTATTTTACTCTATTTTAAAACACAGTTTTGAATTAAAAAAAAAAAAAAAAAAAATTCTTAAATATTTACCAGAAGCATCCTTTCCAACTGCAAGAAAGCTATCATGCACAGCAGCAATAAGTGTATGTGCATGCTTGGAAAAAAAAGAAGGGCTGCTGATTAACGGATGTTCAAGTGGCTCTACAGAAAGAACAAAAGATAATTCAGTAAACAAAAGATATACGACAACATTCTAAAAATAAAATTTTAGATGGTCTGAATGGATGTGATTTTTATTAAAACACTTTGCACTTATTTCATACACAATTACAGAATCATCACTGTGCTATGTATTACTGACACACTAAGTCCTGGCATGATCTATCAAAATGTAAAAAAGGATTCTACTGTCATGTACAACAAATTAAAACAAATTAACAAATTTAAAACATAAAAAATAATTTTAAAAATAATTAAATACCTAAGCTTAACACAAGTTTGTGTTGCTTAGCAAAACTCAATACTTCTGGACCCATCAAAAAATGAAGCAACATTTCAAGTCCCAAAAGTTGAATAGAAGGGATTGTGGCCATTCCACCTAAATTTGAACTCAAGTTCACGCGTGGATTTCCAGGAACTCCATATGGGGAAGCACCTTTAAATTAAAAAAAAAAAAAAGTAAGTTAGTTAAAGTTATACAAGCTTATTTTATGTTACCTAACCAAATGCATGTAATTCATATCATTACAATAAAATGTAATTTCCAAAACAAATAGTTTAAAATTTCAGACAGTAATCCACACCTTGTAATTAGGAATACATAGGTCTTCTGGTACTTGAATATAAAAAAAAAAGTCTCAGAATGCCTAACAAAATAACAATAGCAATTTATTGTTTATGTTGTACAATAAGCCACATTTATCTGTAAATTTCTGTTGTCTTTAATTAAAGCTCCAAGATTCTGGTACAGAAACAAACAGGGAACTTTATGCTCCTTTATGTTGGTCATCCTGAGTTTTAGTAAAGCACATTCATCTTTTCCAACTACAACATTGTAACTTAAAACAGTAATCAGTAACAAAAACAAAATATATGATGTATTTTTTGACAATGGATCAAAAAAATGATAAAGTACTTCACTTCTTGTGAAAAATACTAAGCAAAAGAGCCTTCATTCAAAGTCTTTTCAATAAAGAAAAAAGGAAGTCTATTTCTTACCTTTGTGTACAGGAGTCATAGGACTTAAGCCTGGAGAAGTAGCTATACGAGACGAATTGCCTTGAGGTGAAACACTAGAATCAGTGCTTATTGTACTCTGAATCAGAGGAACACAAACCTTTTGGGGTGAAAGAAGGAAAAATGTCTACTTTAAACTGAGTGTCACATTTTTAAAAGTCTTAAATAAAAATTCTGTTAAGAAGCAATTTTAATTCTTTTGATGTGGACACTGGGCACCCTAATTCAAAAATCTACAAAAGCTCCAAAAGCCAGAACTGTGAGCTCTAGGATTTCACTGTTGGAAAATTTCACACCTAACTAGTCTCAGAGATGGGCCATTCAAAACACTGGAACACTAAAAATAGTGTAAAACTATCTTTAAGCTGTATGTATAAGGTGTAATATAAAAGAAATAAATTTCACATTTAGACTTGAGTCTATATATATATGCAAATAATTCAAAATCTGAAATATAATACCCTCCCTTTTTGGTCCTAAGCATTTCAGGTAAGGAACACTCAACTTGTACTGAGCTATCTCCCCAGCCCCAACTTGTACTGAATTTTATTGGTTGTTTCCTTGCAGACTTAAAACTAGAATTCAAGAAAATAAAAAAATTTTAACTGTATTTGTCCAATAAGTGTATTATCTTTATATTTCAGTTCTATATCCCAGACAGAAATGTATACATATAAACAACTTTTTAACCCCTCTACTGGGGATTAAACCCAGGGCCTCACACATGGTAGGAAAGCACTTGTTAAGGTTTTCATTATGAGACAGGGTCTAACTAAATTGTCCAAACTGGCTTCAAACTTCCATCCTCCTGCCTGTCTCCTGAGTAGTTGGATAAAAGGTATGTAACACCATACCAGGCCACAATTACTCTTTTTTTTTTTTTTTTTATACTTTTTTTTTTAGTTATTGATGGACCTTCTTATTTATTTATATGCACCACTGAGAATCCAATCCAGTGCCTCACACACATTAGGCGAGTGCTCTACCACTGAGCCACAACTCCAGCCCCCAATTACTCCTTTTTATCTGTAAAATCAATTGAGAAAACAAGGTTGGGAATATTAAAAAAAAAAAAAAAAAAAACTTAGGCCAGGCATGGTGGCCTGAGACTGAAATCCCAGCTACTTAGAAGGTCAAGAGGCAGGACTCCCAAGTTCAAGGTCAGTTTGGACAATTTAGCAAGACTCTATCTCAAATAAATAAATAGGGAGAATAAAAAAATAAAAAAGGGCTAGGGATGTAGCTCAGTGGCATAGGGTCCCTGGGTTCAACCTCACTATGGAGGACAGGGGGAGTGGAGAATATAGATAACACTAAATTTACTACCTAAATGTTGGGAGAGATATTAAAAGACAAAGTAGTTCATAATATAATTTTTAAAAACCTACAATGGAGGGCTGGGGAGATAGCTCAGTCGGTAGAGTGCTTGCCTTATAAGCACAAGGCCCTGGGTTTGATCCCCAGCACCCAAAAAAAAAAAAAAAAAAAACCTACAATGGAATTAAATGACTGATTATAAGTATATAGCCTAGACAAAGGATAACCAAAAAATAACTAGGCCACCTTCATATATACCACTAGGTATATATGAAGCACTTGACTGATATTTCACTGATGTCAAAAATCCTCTGGAGAGGAAAAAAAAAAAATCCATCTGAAGATCAATACTCCTAAAATAAGAATAGATATTGTATTTGCTGACTGACATGTGTTACAGGGTTCCATTTCATCCATTAGAGAATACCCTTTGGAGAAAATGACCATAAAGTTCTTAATTAATGGAAAAAGATAAAGAAAAAAAGAAAACCTCAAAAAACTATATTGGTCTATAAATACACAGCAAAAGCAACATGAAAAGATTAGTAAGAATTAAAGAACACATCAATTAAAAACAAAAACAAAACAAAAAACCACCAAACTACATAGTGGTATTTAACACTTATAATATTACCTGTTCAAAATTAGCAGGGAGATGAGGTCCAAGTCTCATTAGTAAATACCACCAGACTTCTAGTTTTGTTAATGCTAGAGTCTCTGTTCTCACATGGATGGAACTCAAAGGCTGCATTAACAACTTGAGTCTTTTTGCACTACACAGAATATCTTAAAAGAAAATAAGCACATAGGTAAAAAAAAAAAAAAAAAACATAGGTGAAGATTAAACTTTAACAAAGTATGCAAATCTCCTTTTTTCATGGCAAAAGAAAATGTTTTAAAAAATAAAATCAGATTTTCTTGCTCTATCCAAAATTTTTACTTCTATAAAATTCAGTAAACTGGACCAAAACAATGCATATGAATAAGCAATGTTTATTAGATACTGTATATCATGGATCACAGGGGATATTTAACAATGTCTACAATATTTTTGGTTATTACAACTGAAAAGGTGTTACCAGTATTTGGTGAGATGAAACCCAGGATGCTGCCAAACTTCCTAGAAAGCAGCACACACTCCCCAGCAACAAATATTACCCTATGCAAAATACCAAATTGAAAAGCAGTCCTATTTTAGAACTTGCATTACCTCCATTTGAGAAACAGGCATTTTTACATTATATCAAAACAGGCTATCATTCTTTTAATCAACTAGTAACTTACTCCAAACATTGCTGGCAGCCAGTTATGATGGTGCATGACTATAATCCCAGTGACTCCTGAGGATGAGTCAGGAGTATTTCAAGTTCAAGTCTACCCTGAGCAACTTAGCTAGATTGTGGCTCAAAAATTAAAAGAAAAAGGACTGAGGATGTAAAGCACGCCTGAGTTCAAACTCTAGTACCAAAAAAAGGAAAAGAAAAAACATTGCTAGGGCCTCTGATTATATTTTAGAAATCTAAACAGAGTTCAATTCAGGTCTACCTTACCTTAATAACAATTAAATTGTTAAAATTCAGCATACAAATAAATTCCAACTGTTTAAATAGAAATATACACCAGATGGGTGCCATGTGAGGAGGACCAGGGATATATAAAATTAAAACTTAGTCTATACTCAAGTACCTTGTTAAAAGGACTTGAAATGGATTTTAAAACATCAGTCAAGTCATATATTTGGTAGAATGGTTTTCATCAATGTTTCTTAAAACTACTCTGCCATGTAGCTATTTCAACTAATACTTCTATAAGAAAATGAAGTCACCCAGGTATGGTGGGGTACACCTGTAATCCCAGCAACTCAAGAGAATAAGGTAAGGCGATCACAAGTTTGAGTTCAGCCTGGGAAATTTAGTGAGAGCATCGCAAAACAAAAATTAAAAGGTTAGGAATGTAACTTGGTGACAGAGTGCCCCTGGGTTAAATCCCTAACATCAGGAAATATTTAAGAAAAAGAAAATCAAATCAAACCACTGTAGAACACAATTTCTCCAGTCCAGGACACTTTCCTTCTGAACACCTTTTATTCATGAAGGGGTTCCACACATAATTCCAAATATTTTAAACCCAAACACTGCCTTATACTGCTAGGTACACAGTTATACCTAAATACTCATCAGTTTCTAAACAAATTTTAATAAAGAAAATAGGAAAGATTTCATTTTCAATATAAAAAATGTGCCCCAAAACATACTTTGAACCTTTTATCACTGGGGATGTAAGAAATCCAGGGCATAGCACATATAAGGCAAGAACTCTATACTAAGCTATATCCCTGGCCTTTTTTGTTATTTTGAGACAGGGTCTCACTAAATTGCCTAAACTGGCCTTGGCTTGCAATCCTCCTGCCTCGAGATTAAAATTTTTTAATAATTGTAATAAATATAAATTAGTAATGCAAATAATCACCTTATTAAATACAGTAAAAGTAGAAAGAAAAGGGATTATTAGTGGTCTCTGGCAGGGAAAAACAGGATAAAAAAACATTACCCACAGATCTTATAAACATAGTAGTAATAAAACCTAAGATTAAATATCACCTAGTTAAGTACTCATTCTCACCCACTTTTGGACCAAATACTCTTCCTCATAAACATAAATATCAAACAACTCCACTGGATAATAGGAAGATAAGGCTAAAAGTTCAAAGGAATTACTTTCATACATTAATGTTAACCCACTATTTGGCACTTGTCTAGAAATGGTAGAAAAAAAGCTTAGTAACTGATATTTCATGGTTATCATTTCCTAGTCCCTTAAAGTTAATAAATACCTAAGTTTTGACACAATAATCAGAAAAGCTATTGTTTACTCTTGCTTAAAAATAAAACTGAGTTCATAGAAAAATTTTAAAAACTGTGTATTGAACCCAGGGCACACAGCTATATCACAGCTATATACAGACCCTTTTGAAACAAGGCCTGCCTAATTGTTGAGGCTAGCCTTGAAATTGTAATCCTCCAGCCTTAGCCTCCTGAGTTGCTGGGACTACAGATGTGCACCACCACAATCAACAGAAAATCAAAAACTTTAATTTGTGTACCTGGATTTAAGGCAAAATTATCTATTAAGCTCTTCCACGCAATAAAAGCTATTTTTTTAATCATGGGTGCTCCACTACGAAATCCCAGCTCTTCCAAATGTAACAAAGAATTGATGAAACTTCCACTTCGATGCAAAGTCTTAAAAAAAAAAAAAAATCATTAAAAAGTTGTTTATCTGAATGAAACAAAATATGTGCACGGTTTCAATCATTTATTCATTCAACTTAATATATGTCCTTAGGAGACAAAATACATTACCTGAAAAACATAAAATAGATGTCAAGTCTTAGGAATGTGAGTTTAAAGAAAATATTAAACAGTAAGTATGCTTTTAAAATTCAAGATTACAAAAGATACAAAATTCAATAAAGTAGATAATTCATAATACTTCTACTACAGAAAAAATGAGGAAGGTAGATAAATTCCAAATTTTGTCAGTACAATATCAAAGAAACAGGTAAAGGTTGAGTATTCCTTAATGGAAATGCTTATTAGGACCAGGAGTATTTCAGGTTTTGGAAAATTTACATACACATAAAGAGATTATCTTGAGGATGGAACACAAAACTCATTTGTCTCATACACACATAGCCAAAAGTAATTTTGTGCAATAATTTTTAGTGCACCTAGGTTCAACAGGGAATTGTCACATGAGCTCAGGTGTGGGAATTTCTACTAGTTGTGTCAAGTGAGGACATAAAGGTTTTCCAATTGTGGAATAATTCAGATTAGGGATGCTCAACCTGTATCTACATGAGAAAATGTGACCAATATTAGAGAAAAAAATGTTAAACTTGTAATTAATTTAAAACAATTTTTTTTCTGGGCAGACTAAAATAGGAAAATTAGCTAAAGGAACATTGTCTGCTGTCACGAATGAAAACAAAATGTAGAAAATGATAATATCTATTATTCAAATGGCAAAATCGAGGGGAAAAAAACTAACTGGCCAGGCACAGTGGCACATGCCTGTAATTCCAGCTACTCAGGAGGCTGAAGCAAAAGATTCATAAGTCTGAGGTCATCTTGGGCCATTTAGCAAGAACTTGTCTCAAAATTTAAAAAGGAATGGGTACTTAGCTCAGTGGTGAAGTACTTGTCTGGCATGCCCAAGTCTGTGGGTTCAATTGCCAATGCTACAAATACAACAAAAGAATCCACAAAAGAAATCTACTACAGTGGGCTGGGGATATAGCTCAGTTGGTAGAGCGCCTGCCTTGCAAGCACAAGGCCCTGGGTTCCCTAGCATCGCAAAAAAAAAAAAAAGAAAAAAAGAAATCTACTACAGATAATAAATTTGAGCAAAGTTACAAAGACCAAGATCAAATATCACTTGTATCTCTCCACATCAGCAATGAACAAACAGAAAAGTATTAGGGAAGCATTTCCATTTACACAGAACCTAAAAGAATTAAACACAATCATGATCATGAATCACTTAACAGAAAATGTGTTGTGAAGTCAAAAGTTTCTAAGTACACAAACTAGCATGAAATATTCTACACATCTAGTCTATATATGGTGTATATATGACATTACCTAGTTTTCCTAGGGCTATGATGAACAAGATTAAATGAAGTTCAACACGATACAGCACATACACATGATAAAAATGAAAATGAGGCTGCCTCTGGCATAACATAGTATACTGCTTATGTAAACAACTTTATAACCAGAAGTATATTCTATTAAATGACACAGTTAAATGAGTACTACTTACTATACAAAATTGTATATATTATAACTTTAAAGGACTGCCAGTGCAGGTTTACACTAGCACACCATAAATATGTGAGTAGTATGCTGCACCAAGGTACCAGATGACAGGAATTTTTCAGCTCCACGAAAACCTTATGGGACCACTATCACATGTGTAGTTTGTATTCAAGTGCTTGGCTAGCCTGTGCCAGGCCCTGGCTTCAATCCTTAGAACAGCAAAAAAAAATAAGGACCAGGCCCAGTAGCACCCACCTGTAATCCCCAGCTAATTGAAGGCTGAGGCAGAGAGATAATAAATTCAAGATCAGATTCAGTAATTTAGCTAAACCCTGTCTCAAAGAAATTAAAAGAACTGGGAATGTAGCCTGATGGTAGAGCATATGCTTAAGACATACAAGCGCCAGGCATGGTGGTATATGCCTGTAATCCCAGAGGCTTGAGAGGCTGAGGCAGGAGGATCATGAATTCAAAGCCAGCCTCAGCAAAAGCAAGGTGCTAAGCAACTCAGTGAGACCCTGTCTCTAAATCAAATACAAAATAGAGCTGGGGATGTGGCTCAGTGGTCGAGAGGCCCCAAGTTTAATCCCCAGCACCACCACCCCACAAAAAGACACAAAAGCCCTTGGGTTTGATCCCCAGTGGGAGGTGGTGCCCATATGGAGACCTGAACTAAAGCACTGCACATGTGTGTATATTTATATATACATGTACATACATGCATACACACATAAAATAGGTGTATAAACACAATTATACACACACACACACAAAGTGTGTATGCCCACCCATGCTAGTTACTGGGGATTACACCCAGGTGCTTTTATTCCTGACCCACATCTGCATACCTGTTCCCTTTTTTCTTTTTTTGAGATAGGGTATTACTAAGTTGCTGAAGGTGGTCTTGAACTTAGGAGCCTCTTGCCTCAATTTCCCAGTTGCCAGGATTATGGGCATAGGCCATTATGCCCAGCTGTTTTATATTTGACACGGGTGCCACGGTTACTCAACAAAACAGTTTTTTCAATATATGCTGAGAAAAATAAATACCTACATGCAACAAAAGGGTGCTGGATCAATAAATTAACTCAAAATGGTTCAGACTCAACTCCCCCCCTCCCTTTTTGGTACTGAGGCTTGAACTCAGGGGCACTCAACCACTGAGTCACATTCCCAGACCTATTTTGTATTTTATTTTCACTGAGTTGCTTAGCACCTTGCTTTTGCTGAAGCTGGTTTTTCAACTCTTAACCCTCCTGCCTCAGTCTCCTAAGCACCTTGGATTACAGGTGAGCACCAAGAAATAATACTTAAAAGAAGGGGGCTTGGTTGTGGCTCCATGGTAGAATGCTAACCTAGCACTGTGAGGCACTGGGTTCAATCCTCAGCACCATATAAAAATAAAAGTACTGGGCTGGGGATATAGCTCAGTTGGTAGAGTGCCTGCCTGTCAAGCACAAGGCCCTGGGTTCAAATCTCAGCACTTGCACACACACACACACAAAAAAAGGTATTGTGTCCAACTACAACTAAAAAATATATTACAAAAGAAAAGAAGGTCCTGGCACAGTGGTACACAACTGTAATTTCAGCAACTCAGGAAGCTAAAGAGGAGAATAAGTTCAAACCAGCCTTGACAACTTAGCAAGACTCTCAGCAACTTAGTAAAAACCTGTCTTAAAAAACAACTGAGGCTATAAATTTACTCGGAGGTAAATTACCCCTGGGTTTAATCCCCAGTACACCCGGCACCCCAAAAAAAGAAAATATAAGAAAAGATTTGACACTGGATTTAACAACTCCATGAATATGGCACTGAACACATATAATAAAAATTATATTTTACTTCACTGAGCTTAAATGTTTGTGCAAAGGTGGGATGGGGGGGTGGTAAGCTCAACTGTAGAGCATGCACTGAGCAGGTAATGATGCCCTGGGTTCAATCCCAGCACTACATGCCCACACGATATTTGTGCAAGACACAACCAGAAAGACGCCAGGTTTGGTGGTGCACACCTGTAATTCCAGCAACCTGGGAGGCTGAAGCTGGAAATCACACACATTTGAGGGCAGCCTCAGCAACTTGGTGAGACCCTGTCTCTAAATAAAAAGTGCTGGGGATATGGTTTAGTGTTAAGCACCCCTCGGTTCAATCCCAGGTTACCCCCACTCCACTAAAAAAAGCAGAAAGACAACCTCTATAATGGAAGAAAATACTTGCAAATCAGATAAACATTGAGAATATATTAAGAACAAAAAGACAATCCAACTCTAAAACTGGGCATAGGACTTGAATCGATATTTCTTCAAATATAAAATGGCAAAAAAAAAAAAAAAAAACATGAAAAGATCATATAGAAATGCAAAACAAAACTACTGTGAGATACCACCTCACATCCATGAGCATGACCATTACAAAACAAAGAAAACAAGGAAAGTGTTGGAGATGATGGTGAGTAACTAAATCCTAGTGCATCACTCCAATGGTCAAAATGTAAAATAATGCACCTGCTATGGAAAAGCTTGGCAGTTTTTCAAACCTTCAGCATAGAACATGAACAAGCAATTCTACTCTTAAGATCCAAGAACTTGGGGCTGGGGTTGTGGCTCAGTGGTAATGCGCTTGCCTGGCATGTGTGAGACACTGGGTTCAAGTCTCAGCACCACATATGAATAAAATAAAGGTCCATCAACTTCTAAAACAATTAAAAATTTAAAAAAAAAAAAAAAAAAAAAAAAAAAAAAGATCCAAGAACTTGGTCACCAACAGATATTTTTACAATCATGTTTACAACATTGTTCATAATAGCCAAAAGAGAGAAAAACTCCAAATGTCCACTCACATGAGCTGTTAAACAAAATGTGGTACATATATACAACAGAATATTATTCAGCCATAAGAATAAATGACATTTTAAAATATGGTACAATACAGATGGATCCTACAAACATTATTCTTAGTAAAATAAGGCAGATACAGAAGAGCAAATGTATGGTTCTACATCTATGAGGTACCCAGAATAGCAAATTCATAGACAGAAAAGTAGAATAAAAAAGGCAACCCCACTAAAAAATTGACTTAGTTTTGATTTTCACTATTGACAGTATTTATATTGTACAGTCACTCTGAACATGGAAAAAAAATGGGCTGGGGATGTGGTTCAATGGTACAGTGTTTGCGTGCATGGTATGCATAAGGCCCTGGATTCCATTTCTAAGAAAGAAAGGAAAGAAGGAAAGAAAGAAAGAAAGAAAGGGTTGGCCCTGGCACTTTTTTTTTTTTTGGTGCTGGGGATTGAACCCAGGGCCTTGTGCATGAGAGGCAAGCACTCTACCAACTGAGCTATATCCCCAGGTCCGGCCATCACTCTTAAAAGGAAATAGAGTTGGGTTTCTTTGAACAAATTCTTTGGTCGTAGAACTTTCATCAACTGTTTAATATATAACCTTACTTTATGCTTTATTTCTCCATGTAAAGGTACCTTACATAATACATATTAATTCCCTTACTTAATATCTATTGATTCCCTAACATTGAACTGAAAGCCAATAGTACTGTAACTTATGTCTGAATAAAGTTTATTTATTAACAAATGTGTATTTCCCCAGAAGACCCATCACAGTCTTCCTGTGCTTAGGAACATTAAAGTACTTAGCCCCATGCTGGGAAGCCACTTTAAATAGTGAATAAAAACAAAAACAAAAACAAAAAGTATGAAAAAAATGTAAAACTAAATACTCATGGAGAGGACACATATTTTAGGTATGAAAGTTAAAAGAAAAGGCAGTATAGTCAGCATGGTGGCACATGCCTCTGATCCCAGCAACTCAGGAAGCTGAGGAAGGAAAATCCCAAGTCTGAAGTCCGCTTCTGAAACTTAGGGAGACCCTGTCTCAAAATAAAAAAATAAAAAATAAAAAAAATATAAAGGGATAGGGATATGGTTCAGAGGCAAAGCATCCCTGGGTTTAATCCCAGCCCTCAGGGTTGGGGGGAAGGCAGGGTATAACTTGTTGAACCTCAGCTAAGAACACACACATTGGGTGACTCAAATTCTTTCTCAATCTGCATGTCTACAAATGATGTGAAAGCTACACAAGTACCAATATGGAGTTTACAAACAATTCTAGAGAGCAGGCAAATTTGCAAGTAAGGAAAACAAACTCTGAGGATGGATTGAACTAAGGAAAGATTAGTAAAAAGGTCTGGCATGTAAAAATTGTGAACTGTTCAGTTAACTCTGGCACTTACCTTTCCAAGAAGTTTGACAAACAAAGGCCACAATTTTAACACATAAGTCTCATTTTTATTCATAAATAGCTTTTGGAGTTCTGAGATTAATTTCTGTAAGTAAAAGTGAAATATTTACCAAAGAGTCTCTTCAAAAGGAAAAAAATAATCCAATATCAAGGACTAGAAATAATTTCCAATACTTGATTCTTAGTCAAATAATCTTTTCTACAATAATGCCCCCACAAAATTTAAAGAATATATATACCAAACCTGAAAATGTTTTACCATAAATATCCAAATACCAACATCTGGATTCTACCATTAACATTTACTTTGCAAGGCTGGTCTATCACACTTCCGGCTATGTCACCATTCATCAATCACACTTGTTTTCTACCAATATACTGGTAGAAAAACTTTCTCCTAAAAACTGGCCTGGGCTGGGTGTGGTAGCACATGCCTGTAATCCCAGGAGCTCAGGAGGCTGAGGCAGGAAGATGTTCAAAGCCTCAGCAAAAGCGAGGTGCTAAGCAACTCAGTGAGACCCTGTCTCTAAGTAAAATACAAAGAGGGCTGGGGATGTGGTTCAGTTGTCAAAAGCCCAAGTTCAATCCCAGGTACCCATCCCTCCACAAAAAACAAAAACAAAAACTTCAGCCTGAACATAATTAGAATTCAAAATGATAGTATTAATCTTCTCACATTAAAAACTTAAAAAAATAAAATACTTTCACATTTTCCTGGACAAGTGTATGAGAAAATTTTACTTCAAATTTTATAAAGCTGCATATATGCTACTAAAAATGAATATTTATGAGATGAAATCAATTCTTAAAGATACTACTTTACTATACTTTAATCTTCCTGCTGTTGCTCAATCATCCCCAGACCCTGTTCTCAATACAGCCAGAATAATCCCTCTAAAACTTGAGTATATAACACTTCAAAGCTCAAAACATTCAAACATGACTTTCCTTATAATCCAGAGTAAAAATTGTACCTTTATCATGAACCCAAGGACCTATGTGATTGGGCCCTGTTTCTCTAAAAATATCTTCTACTTCTCTCAACTGTCATACTGCCCAGTGTTCCCTGAACACCAACTTGGTACACAATATAAGAGCAGGACGGGATCCTCCCCTTTCTTTTGCTGGACAGGGGACTGAATCCAGGGGCACCCTATCAGAGTTACATCCCCAGGCCCCTTTAAAAAAAGAAAAGAAAAAACTTATAAACTTAATTTTGAGATAGGGTCTTGCTAAGTTGCCCAGGCAGGCCTCAAACTTGGGATCCTCCTGCCTCAGCTTCTCCAGTAGTTATGATTATAGATGTGCACCACCATTCCCTGCTACAAAAATGGCCCTTCTGCACTAATGGTTTTCTTACTCACAACGAACTTACCCTATATTATCCACACGGCTAACTCCCATACTGTCTTCAAATCACGATTCCAATGTCCTAATTTTTACCTTCCCTGACCACCTTACATTTCTCTCTGATGGCTAACTCATCCCTGTTCCTGCTATTCAACCTCCATAGTGCTCTTCACTTAATATACTATGTGCCTGCCTCATTTCTTCACTACAAAACAAGTTCTACAAGACTTGTTTACAACTACAGTCATGGTAACGTCTGTATATACAGATGCTCAACAGATGTTTGTAAGAACAAATGTTGGTAAGCCTAAGACCTGAGGCAAATAATAATTAGCTTGGAAAGTATACAGACTAGATAAGTTTACATGCATGAGGATTTATATCTACTGAAATTATACAGTAACCCAAATAACACTGAATCGGGTACTGCTCTCCCTTGTTTAGAAATATAATCCCTTGTTTGTAGTCATACCACCCTGAATGCACCTAGATTTTGTTTGATCTTAGAAACCAAGGTTGGACCTAGGTTGGGCATGGTTAGTGGATGGGAGAAAACATCTATGGTGTATTAAAAAGGGACAGTTGACTTCTGTACTGTTATATATAATTTGTCTACACCAACTTAAGCAATTCTTTCTTTTAATTCAAAGCTTAACTCCTAAATCACAGTGCAATTATACCAATATGAGCCTAGACTGAATTTCAAGCTTAGCACAGAAACTTTTAATGCAGTATTTAGAAAATTCTTAAGTAACTCAATGCTTACAGTACTCATAAGCTGCTCTGTAATAGATGCTATTTCTTGTTGTTTCTGAAGCAACAAGGGCATTCCCATCTCCAAAGCAGTGGCTCCCCGCAAATGAACCTTTTGTGCTGAATGAGCCACTAAAGGTATGACCAATTTTGCCCACCTCACTGACTCTTCTCCCATTTGAACTGGAGCTTGTTCAATTAGCCTATAAAAGAGAAATCAATGAATAAATTAGTTTGAACTCACTTTTTAAGTCTAACCTAGTAGGAAAAATAAGCAACACTCAGAAACATATGCATAGTATGGCACTGTTTTAGAACATATACATATACTCATATAGAAAAATATTGTTTGACCACATAATTGTCACAGATTATGCCAAAAAAATATTTTTTTGAACAAAATTAAGGTGTGAACATTATGTGAAGCTTTTTTTTTTTTTTTTTTTTAAGAAAAGAAATTGTCAGTATCACCTAAAAATCATTTATTACTGTTTTGGGTTCAAGATTAGGATGCATACAACATTCATGAATATACGTTAATGAAGTGGTAATGACTGGTAAAATACACATTAAGTTTTTCTTGTTTATTTGTATACTTCTTTACTTTTTATGTAAAAATTATTTTTTTGTGGTGGTAGGGATTTAGCCCAGGGCCTCCTACATCCTAAGCCAGCACTCCACCACTAAGCTCCACTCCTCAACTTTTGTTTTTAATATTTGTAGTTGTAGATGGACACAATTAACTTTATTATTTTTTATGTGACACTGAATATCAAACCCAGTACCTCCCACATGCTAGGTGAGTACTCTACAACTGATCAACAACCCCAACCCTGGACTCTTTTTATAACTAAGAAAATTTTTTCGTGGTACAGAGAACTGAACCCAAAGCTTGGCATACATTAGGCAATCACTGAGATATACCCTCACCCCTTTTTATTTATTTATTTTTTAATTCTTAGGGCCTCATTAAGTTGCCAAGGCTAGCCTCAAACTTATGACCCTACAGCTTAACTCCTGAAATTACAGTTGTGTATCACTGTGCCCAGCTGATTTTTATAAAATTTTTAAATAAGGAAAACACATTGTATTTACATGAAAAACTTAAAAATACTGTTACTATGTTAGTAACTGCAAGGCCCTGAGAGAAGTCCAGCCAGCAAACCAGACAATAATTTGAACATCAACCACAGCATCAGAAAGCTAAGTTAGAACAGTTCAATAACTAAAGAAAACAAAGAATGAAAAACAAACGAAGAGTCTGTGCCACAAGTCTGTTAAAGAGTAGGGAAGGGCAGGTGGAAAGGATTTTCCTGCTCCATGCTGGACACTGTGACTGCCTTCACAAATACCCTTTATAATCTACTTATGAAGTTATAATAATTTTTAAACCACAAAAGCTTTAAGAGATTAATTTAAAAAACCATTAGCAAGAACACAAGACTTTACTTTTAAAACTTTCAATAAAGACATTCACCCACTCTTTTAAAATCTATTTCATATTTAAATATCAGAAAGTTCAATCCTTGAAATAAATTCTAAATTTATAGAAACAATATTCTAAAGTGATTGCATCCAAACTGCATACCTTATGATAACGTTTAATGCTTCAAAATCGACAACGGCAGAATGTATCTCTCCTTTATTAAACACTATCTCTAAAGAGTCAATTATACTGGATACCTAAAAGAGAGAACCAAACATATATACAAATCAAATAAAACAACTATTTTGCTGACATAGTTAAGATATAGAAAAACTATACTCACCACTTTTCCAACAACTTCAGTGGGAAACGTCTGTTTGGATATTACCCAAAGTGCCCTGGTACGTACATTTTTGTCTGAACTCTTAACAATATCATTCAATTTTGAAAGCAGTTCTTGAATATTTGCCTCTGAAAAGCAAGCAGTTTTAATTTTAGTTATATGGAATAGTACACAATCTTCTGCAGTACTGGGGATTGAAACCAGGGCTTCATATATGTTAGGCAAAGGCTATAGTTACAACTGCAGCCCCAATCTTTAAAATCTCAAATATAGAAAAAAATACTCTTGAATCAAAAAAATCAAATACATATCTAGAGAAGAATCAGAGAACCACTACTGAAATCAAACTTCCCAAAACACAAAATCTAGATCAAAGAAGTTATAATCAGAGAAAACACAGTACAAGCAAATAGAACTCCAAAGCACATATTTTGCACAAAAACAACTACAGGTATCATTGTTAGGTATATGCAAAGTTTGGCAAGATATTATAAATCCCACACCTTTGCACTAAGATGAACGACTCATGTTTTAGATTGCTAACACTTCTACACATAAAAAAAGAACAAGCAGGGGTTGAGGTTGTGCCTCAGTGGTAGAGCGCTTGCCTTGCATGTGTGAGGCACTGGGTTCAAACCTCAGCACCGCATATAAAGAAATTAATAAAATAAAGATCCATCAACTAAAAAAAATTAAAAAAAAAAAAGGCAGAGCTGTGTGTTGTGCCACTGGTCTATAATCTTGGCAACTTAGCAAGAACCTGTTTTCAAATAGAAAATAAAAAGGGATGGAGAAGCCAGATGCAGTGGTACATGCCTGTAAACCCAGCTCAGGAGGCTGAGGCAGGAGGATAGCAGTTCAAAGTTAGCCTCAGCAACTCAGCGAGACCCTGTCTCAATGTATAAAAAGGGCTGGGGATGATGCTCAGTGGTTAAGCAACCCTGGGTTCAATCCCTGGTACCAGGGGGAAAAAAAAAAAGGGCTGGAGATATAGCTCCATGGTTAAGTATCCCTGGGTTCAATCCCCAGTACAAGTACAAAACAAAAAAGCAGGAAAACAACTTTCTGATCCTTATTACCTATTCCAATTTCCTCTCTCTAAAGATTACTTCCCAGCATTCCTTTAGGATAGCTAACTACTTAATTACAAGCAACAGTTCAGACTACTTGAAACTTAGAAAGCATCAAATTCTGGGTTTTCATTCTCATTTTTAGTTCCATGTTATCCTATATTTCCCACTACTGTGAAAGAAACTTTCAAGTAAATATGTTCCTTAGTGCATAGGCCTAAGTAAAACAATCAGATAAATTATTAACTTCCAAAGACAGGCATGTTTAAATAAAGTTTCTGTTTTTATATCAATTGTTTTTTGTTTATTCTGTGCTGGGGAATTGAACCCAGGACCCTGGACAACACAGTTTATACCCTCAGTGTACAATTATGTTTAAGCACCCTTATTTTCTACAGCAGACTTCATTCTATAAAATTTAGAACTATGTCTAGGTAGTGATGATATCCAAACATTTCTCAAAAGCAAATCCTAAACTACAAGTTATGAAACTAATTCAGCGATAAAGATACTTTTTCAATAAAGTTACATTTAAAAATAAAAAATATTAAGTCATAATCATCATCTACCTGATAATCCTGAGGTAATTTTGGGATTATATAAGCAAAACCCCAAGGCCTGTAGAGCAGCACTACTCAGTTCTGAGTTTTGACTGGAAATATGAGTCTACCAAAACAAAAATCACATTTACCACAAATAAGTACAACCATGAATTAATTTTTAGAAATCAAAAGTCAATTAATTACAAAACAAGCAAGCTCATTACATTTTGAACTAATTAATCAACAAACTTTCCAGAGTAGGTAAGAATGTATGATCGGAAAGTCAACTATAACCCAGTACGGTGGTGCATGCCCATGATCCCAGCAACTTAAGGCTAAGGCAGGAAGATCTCAATTAAGGACAGCCTCCATAACTTAGTGAGACCCTCAGTTAAGCACCTGTTCATTTAACAAGTAAGGCTGATGATTTGAGAGCTACTACTCTGGTCTCCTTGATATTAGAAGCCCACATCTGTGATTAACTTTCATTAAATACGTTTGCTTGAAAAAGTTCCTTAACTTTGGTATGCCTTTTTTATTGATGATTTTGCAGTCCTGAGAACTGAACCCACAGCTAGCATGCTAGGCAAGCACTCTACCACTGAGTTATACCTCTAGCTCAACAAAGGTCTGCCTCATCTTCAAGAATGTTATGGGTTCTTAGACAAACCTACAGAATTCTGAATGGGAATACAGAAAAATTTTACCTACTATGGTTCCTACTCTGAAGAAATTTAATTATTCTTTGGTTGCTTTATTTACACAGGTATCTTCTACTGATTGTCCTATAACTAACCTTCCATTTGGTTCCAAATAATTCATTAGGAACTTTATATACAAACCCTACTTTAAAATACTGCAACCTGATTCAAAAAACATGCAATAGTCCCTGATCCCATGTGTTCAAAAACCAAATATATGAAGGTGCATGTCTTCACATCAAATATAGTGCTAGAATGTGACATGTAATAAAAGAAAAAATGGAATACTGCAGTTAATACTAATAATACTATTTCCATGTTTGCTTTGGCAGCACGCATACTAAAACTTGGAATAGAGCCAGGTATGCTAGAGATGCCCATAATCCCAGTCACTTAGGCTGAGACAGATGATCACAAGTTGGAGGACAACCTCAGCAACTTTGTGAGACTTTATCACAAAATAAAAAGGAGGGTATTAATCGATGCCCTGGGTTCCATCTCCAATATCACAAGAAAAAAAAAAAAAATTGGAAGACAGAGAAGATCAGCACAGTCCCTATGAAAGGATGATAATAAATTCATGAAGAATTTATTTTTAAAAAAATCCATTACAGAATTCAATAAATAAAATACCCGCTGAGGATGAAGTAGTGCATGCCTGTAACTCTAGCTACTCAGGAGCCTGAAGCAGGAGGATTCCAAGTTAGAGGCCCAGTAAATTTTATTAAGAATTAAAAGAGGGCTGGTGATGTAGCTCAGTTGGTAGAATGATTGCCTTACAAGCACAAGGCCCTGGGTTCAATCCCCAGCACCACACACACACAAAAAAACCAAACAAACAAAGGGCTGGGGAGATAGCTCAGCTGGTAAAGTGCTTGTCTCGCAAGCACAAGGCCCTGAGTTCAATCCCCAGCACCACAAAAAATAAATAAATAAAAATAAAAGGTTGCTGGATTGGTGGCTAATGAGGCAAGTCCATAATGCCAGTCACATGGGAGGTTGAAGCAAGAAGATGACAGAAAGTTATTGGACAGCCTGGGCAAATTAGCAAGACCATGGGTCAAAACTACAATAAAAAAAAAGGCCCAGGGATGTAGCTCAGTGGTATAGTGACCCTGGGTTCAATTATGAGTACTGCGGAAGGGGGCATTAAAAAGTTAAGTGCTGAGGAAGGAAGATCATGAATCCTCCTAAGTAGTCCAGAACAAAAAACATATGTTCTTAGTTTGACAATAAACCACACCCCCTCCTTGTAAACAAGCAAAAAAGATAACTGTAACAGTAAACAAGCAAAAAAGATAACTGTAACAGTTTATAACTAGGCATAAGTTGCAAAAACTGAGGGTGAGTGAAGATAAATTATGAATGCTATAAACAAAGTAGACCACAGATAATTACTATTTTAGAATTCCTTACAAATACATTCCCAAAAGGAATGAAGAGATTAAATAATCTCAGATCACTGATTTGATCCAATAAGACTGATAAAACTACAGGCTTTAGATTCGAGTGGCCTTAGACAAATTAAAACAATTTCTCCATCTGCAAAGTGGAGATTAAAGAGCAACCTAGGGACTGAAGGAGTAGCTCACTGAGAGCTTTTAACTTGTATCCTGAGGCACTGTGTTTGATCCCCAGAACTGCCAAAAAGAAAAAGAAAAAACGGTAAACTCATGGAGATAGAGAATAATGTGAGAAAAAGCTTGTGACAGATGTAAAGCAATAAAAAGTCAGGCAATGTGGTGCTCACTGTATTCACACCTACACAGGAGGCTAACGTTTCATATACAATAAATAAATCAATAAAAGGTATATTAATCCAACAAACATTATTGCTTGTATTTTAGAAAATTTCTTATGGGTCAACTGTGTGGTTTAAATATTCAAAAAACTATTCAAAGATACAGACCTTTAAAACTTTGTACAGCCGAGGAAGATTTTTCTCAATTTCTATTATGACTTCTTTCCCTTCTTCTCCAGTCATCCGACTTAAAAAGCAGAACAAGAACTTAGGCAAAAAAACAAAGTACTAGACTCTGCCTAAAATCTCTATAAAAGTTTAGAAATGAACTAGCCCTATTCTTAAGATACTTATAGATATATAACTATATGATTCAACACACATCAGAAATGGGATAAGACACATCAGAATGACTTTTTGCCTCCATGTTGTACCCTAGCTTTGACAGTTTCATCATATGAAAATAGGACCATAATCCCTATCCCCAGGTACAAATTTACCAATTTTATGAAATCCTTTACAAAGCTTTCGGCATTTTTTTTTTGGGGGGGGGGGACTATGTCACTGAAACAATCAGGTTAGTGCTCCATTAAAAAAAATTCTGAGTTGTCATTTCGCAATACATCAGTTCACACGGACTTCACACTGAAAACCACTTCCAGCAGAAACTCCAACCCTTTGCTTGCAAGACATGCGTGCAGTCTCCTTCATTCCAAACAGCTTAAGCGCTGCAGCAGCCCCTGAAACGTCACTTAGCACATACGCCACCCTATACCCCACTCATCCCCAACCCCGATGTCCTCACATTTGCCAGACTGAAAGAATTCACTCATTCTACGAGTCCCATACAACCATCTTTCGCCCCAACCTCCACCGGAGCGCCTCCCACCCCACGGGCCTCACCTGGTCAAAGTTAGGTAGGCGTCCGTCTGCTCTCCAAGGGAGGCGGAGGAATCTTCCAGTGTCTCCAATAGCGGCGCGAGCGAGCTCTGACCTGGGGCCGTCATGTCGGCCACCCTAAGGCAGGGCCGGAAAAGGAGAAAAATGTAATGACCGATATAAAGAGCCCCACGGCGGCCCAGTGCGAGTTCGGCGCTCACACCTGAACGCCGGCGCCCGTACTCGCAGTTCCGCTGCGTCCACACCGCCGGCCTCTAGAGCACAAACCTAAGCCCTAACCTTCTCCTGCGCCCAGTAACACACACTCGGGCCCACGCCGCCCTCGGGCCTGGGCCAGCTCCCGCCACCACTTTCCCGGGCAGCATTCAACGGAGGGAGGAAACTGCGCGGGGGGGCGGGTGGAGGCGGGAGAAGACCCGGGAGCGCGGCGTCTCGCAGAGGCTGCGCCAGGCCGAAGGTTTCCTTGGCCTCCCACCGCGCCCGGGATACTTAACCCCACGTACGATGATCAGGACAGGGTCCTCTCCACCGCTGCGCCGCTGCACTTGCAGGCTGCCAAAGCCCGACTTTCACGACTCGGGCTGTTTACTCACGCGTGCGACACGCTCCCTTCTGGACCAAGATGGCGGCGGGGGCGGGCCCAGGAGCGCGCGGGAGTAGGGCAGGCCTGGCGGGAGAGGTTCGAGCCAATCCAACAGGCAGCGGCGCGCCGGAGGCGTCGATCGCCTCCCTTCTTTGCCCTGCTGCCCCGCCCCGCCCCGCCCCGCCCCTCAGGCCGCCTTCAGGTGGGGGTGTTTTGCCCAAAGCGATGGACTTGGAATTCAAAATGTAAATGATTGGCCCAAATTTACCAGACGAATTGATGAGCCTTCAGACCAAGTGTTCAACTCCAAATCTAGTATTTGTATTAACAAGCAGATCACTTAGCAAAGGAAATAATGGACTGTTAAGTTTAAGAGGAAGAGCTGCATCTCAAGCACGTCTAGATTCGACCCCTTCTTGGGTATGTCCTCAGCAAGTTAATTAACTTTTCTATGCCTCAGTTTCCTTCTCTGTAAAATAGGGCTAATCACTGTAACTGGTGGAAGGTGTAGTGTGAGAAGGTAGGAATAGCCATCGGTTCTCAAGTTTTCAGTGAACATAACAATGGCCTGAAGATAAGCATTATTAAAGTGCAGATTTTGGTCCGCCCTTCGACCTTGTGATTCTATAGACTAACTTAACTCCGAGAAGATCTGCATTCCTCTGTTGTATGGGGTTGGCAGGAGCTTCATACTTGGAGGAACTACTATAAATGCTTAAATTAGTTCTCATTATTATTACTATTTTACTCCTCATTTCCATATGCCTCCGAGCATTCCCCCCAGCAGGCAGAATTTAAATCCCCAGCCCTGAAGGCCCAGGAGCAACACAATTTTTCACTCTAGGCTTTTCCGGTTCCTGGCCCTGCTTCTGATCCGCCCCAGACACATACACAATTAAACTGTAGCTGTACAGCCCTGCTTTTTGCTTTTTTTCTGTTATTCCTGTTAGCAAAATTTCTGCCAAACCAACCATTCAGTACATAATATGTTTCTTAAATGAAAAAATGAAGACAGAGAGAGAGAAAGAGAAATATATAAGGCCTGGTGAGCCAAGCTTTCAAATGAAAGGTTTAAAAATGGTGAACAAACCTGGGGGAGGTGGCATATTCTTGTAATCCCAGCCCTTGGGAGGCTGAGGCAGGAGGATCCCAAGTTCAAAGTCAGCCTCATCAATTTAGGGAGACCCTCTCTTAAAAAATTAAAGAGGATTGACAATGTTGCTCAGTGTTTAAGCATCCTTGGGTTCGAGTCCCAGTTTAAAAAAAAAAAAAATGATGAACAGTTGTGTCAGATTGAAATGCAAAGACCTGGTGGAAGCAGTCAGAAAACTTTGAGAAGCCTTTTTCCTTCACAGGAAAATTTGCTCCTCATTTTCGGGGCTTTGGCAAGAACATGTATTTTAAAAGGAAAAGTTACTAGTCAATGAAATGTGTAGACAGGCTTGCAATACTTAGACTTTAGTTATAATGTAACTGTTGTGTCCATGTTGACTTTGAGAATTGTGAAAAGAACCATTGAGTTTCCCTTAAGGAAGGTATCTTTTCCCAGTCATTACGTTCCTTAACCTGCTTTATTATTCCTTCTGGCACTTATCACTAACTCAAATTATGTATCTATCATTTTATAGTCTGCCTCTCCTTGCTGGAATATAAATTCTACAAGAGTAGAATTTTGCATTATTCATTTTTCCCCTTCAGTTTTTCATTTTTTAAAAAGGATCTGGCTGGTCATGTTGGTTGTGACTTTTTCAAAAGTGTAGTTTCAGGATCTGTTTAAATGAGGATTTAATCCTCACTCCTGTGCTAAAAATCCTTCACAATTTCCACCCATTACAGTATGTGTCTCTAAAGCCTTGGGATAACATGCCAGACTATTATGACTGGGACATTGCTCCCCTTCTTCACCACCCTTATCCCCACTTTGTCAGGTTTTGGACAGTCCACCAAAATTTTTAAACTTTCTGTCTTTGAATATTCCTTGTGTTTTGAACATTTCTTTCAAAAGTGATAAGGGTCAACTAAAACCACTCCTTGGTATAAAATCCCTTATCTACTCTCCCATGACATTCCTCCTGTAGAAATTTAAATGCTCCTCTCTCATTCTATAGATATGTTAAAATGAACATCTCACTAAATTACTATTGTTTGGTCATAGATATTGGCAGTGGCAGTGCCTCGGAGGAATTAGTTCTACCTATAATCTCGAGGGGTACCCTTCCCTGCTTTTTGGCCATTTTCTCAATCTGATGGAAAGTGCTAAGAGATTACTAAATCAAAACAAATCCTCATCCCCACCCTCACCCTTCTCCATGCATCCTTCCAACCTGATTGTTATCCCTATGCTTCACTTTTATGCTAATTACCATAGACCTCAACCTGGCACCCTAGCCCAGGTCTTTAATCCCAACTACTCAGGAGGCTGAGGCAGAAAGCTCACAAATTAAGGCCAGCCTGGGCAAATAAGTGAGACCCTGTCTCAAAATAATAAATAAAAAGAGTTGAGGATGTAGCTCAGTGGTTGAGCATCCTGGGGCTCAATCCCAAGTGTTGGAGTGCAGGTGTAAGGATGTAGAGAAAAGGGAGACAGGAGTTTTGTTTTGTTCTGTTGTTTCTTCCCCAGTAGTGAGAATTGAACACAAGGATGCTCTACAATTGAGGCATATCCCTAAATCTTTCAATTTTTTATTTTGACACAGCGTCTCACCAAGTTGCTAAGGCTGACCTTGAACTTGCAATCCTCCTCCCACAGCCTCCAGAGTTGATGGTATTATATGCATGCACAGTGACTGACTGAGAAAAAGGAATTCTTGCAAACTGTTGGTGGGTATGTAAATTAGGACAGCCATTATGGAAGACAGTGTAGAGATTCCTCAAAAAATTAAAAATAGAACCACCATATGGTCCTGCAACGACCACTGTGTTTCCAAAGGAAATTAAATCAGTATGGCCAAAAGACATCTCCACTTTCGTGGTTATTGCAGCACTGTACATAATAGGGTTGAAAAACCCTAGTTAGCCTGGTGATCCAAAGCTATAATCCCACCTAATAGGGAGGCCGAGGCAGGAGAATCATAAGATAGAGATTAGTCCGGTCAACTTAATCAGAACCTGTCTCAAATAAAAAATGCAAAGGATTGAGGGTGTGAAATAAGTTTTTGTTCTTGTTTTGAAGCTCTGTTGCATATTCTAAAAAGAAAGAGAAAAGGAAAGGGAGTGGGAGTTTGTCAAAGTGGTAGGCCACTTGCCCAGTATGCACAGGCTAGGACTGCAAAAAAGGAAAAACAAAAACAGATCTGTTGTACAATGTGGTGAATATAATAACTTATTGTGCACTTCAAATTTGCTAGGAGAATAAATTTCTTATCACGAAAAATGATAAGTATTCGAGGTGATGGATATGTTAATTAGCTTGATTTCATTATTCCACATTCATAAATCATAACATCACACTGTACCCACTAATATATACAATTGTAATTTATCAATTTGTAATAAAATAAAAACACAAATAGTACTCTGCTGACAAATGCCACACTGCAGCAGTTTGAGAGAACTTTATTCTTTTGTATGCTATGACTTATATATAATGGGAAAAATATCTTTTGAATCCCATGGCATGATGTAAATTTTGTGTTCTATTTATCTTTCTCCTTCTTGACAGATATCAACAACATTACTGTATGAAGTTAGTGTTTCATAAGAACATTTGAGATACAATTTGTTTTTCGTTTCATGCATGCAGTATTGTCCAAGAATGATTGTGGAGCCTGGCACAGTGGCATACACATTAATCCCAGTGGCTGGGGAGGTTGAGGCAAGAGAATCTCAAGTTCAAAACCAGCCTCAGCAGTTTAGCGAGGGCCTAAGCAACAAAATGTAAAACAAAAAATGAAAAGGGCTGGGGAGGTGACTCAGTGGCTAAGCACCCCTGGGTTCAATCCCCTATTAAAAAAAAAAAAAAATGGTCATGGGGGAGTACTAGGCATTGAACCTAGAACCTCCCACGTGCTAGGCAAACTCTCTACCACTGAGACACATTGCCAGCCCTCAGGAATGATTTTTTTCTGTTTTTGGAAGTCGTGGGGATTGAACTTAGGGGTGCTCTACCACTGAACTACATCTACATCCCAGTCCTTTTTATTTCTTATTTTGAGACAGGGTTTCTCTAAATTGCCATGGTTGGCCTAAAGCTTGTGATCCTCCTACCTTAGGCTCCCAAGTAGCTGGGATAACAGGCATGCACCACAGCACCCAACCCAACAAGGATTCTTTACTCCAATAAAATATTAATAAATAAAAAGAAGAAGAGGAGAGGAGGAGGAGGAAGAGGAAGAATAGTAGTATGAGTTTTGAGAGATATTTGAAACATTACCCAACAGGATAATTTTTATTGGTTTTTTGAAAGTCATACGTTGAAGCCCTCTTTAGCTTTTTAGTTTTAACTGTTGCTAAACAGTTAGACTTTCAACAACTGATAATTTTTTTAAATTGATTATCTTCTCCCATCGTTAGTTCATATGCAATAAATATACACAGCTAATTACATGTTTGTGACTAGTATAGGTTTGCTATCCTTGCATCACACCTACTTTACAATATCATCAAGTTGCATTAAGACCAAAAGCTTCATTTGGACCAATAGTTTTATTTTTTCATGCTTTCCATTGAGCTGGGCAGAGAGTTCCTACCAATTATGACTACATTATTCCTTTGTACATGAGAAAATTGAACCAGTACAGTTTGAGTGAAAACAAGCAACAGAGGGCAATGGCTAAACATGGACCTGATTGATAAATTTGAATCCTGGCTTTACTGCTTTACCTATATAACTAATGTGTGACTCTGGCAAATTATTCAACTTCTTATACCTCAGTTTCCTTATCTGTAAATATAGGGTAATTGCCCTTACTTCAAATATTGGTGAAAATTATATATGTTAATGTATGGAAATTGTTTAGAACAAGGGAACAGGCCTGTGCTGTATATTCAGAAAAATGTTAGCTATAGATACATTGGTTGCTCAAGTTCAAATAAAACTGCCACAGGAAAGCAGGAAGCTGAAACTGACACCTTGGTTCTTGTGTTCTGATGAAGGAAAATTTGAAGTCAGACACAAAAAGGCATCCAAGAGAACTTTATTATAAGTGAAAGTAAAGTTAAAGTAAAGGCCAGGTGAGGCCTAAGCAGGGCACATTCTCAGAGAGAGAGTGGGCTATCCTCACTCTGTGACAGTACCAGGGATTGAACCCAGGTGCGCTTAACACTGAGCCACATCCCCAGCCCTTTTCTTTTCTTTTTTTTTTGCGGTACTGGGGATCAAACTCAGGGCCTTGTGCTTGGGAGGCAAGTACTCTGCCAGCTGAGCTATCTCCCCAGTCCCTTTTCTATGTTTAATTAGAGACAGGATCTCACTGATTTGCTTAGAGCCTCCCTAAATTGCTGAGACTGGGCTTGAACTCACAATCCTCTTGGCTCAGCCTGCTGAGTTGCTGGGATTATAGGCGTGTGCCACTGCACTCAGAAGGCAGTGGTGTTTTTGACCTTAGTTGGTCCTCTCCAGAACTGTTGCAGTGACCATCCTATTTACGGGGGCTTCATCTACAAGTCAATCCCATGTTAATGTGGGCACTGGGGTCAATAGCTGGTCAGAAGTTACCTTAATGTGCCTGTGCTACTAATGGATCTTCCTTTCCAGACTCATGGAAACACCTATAGCCATAATTCTAGCTTCACATCAACCTCCGTAGACCCTCTCAAGAGTTAGTCTCATTAATCCGTTTCTCTTGACGTGTTTTCCAAATAGTTACCTTGCTTTTATTTTTTATGGATTAACTGCCACCATTTGATTTCTCATCCACTCTGAGGATAGTTTAAAGAAGACCCTAAAGTAATTTAAAGAGCATTTCACTGCTCATTGTTATCTAGTACCTAACAAAACTACACCAAAATAGAAGCATTCTTTTATTGATAATGGGTTCTGTAGTTCACATTACAAATATGAGGTTTCTAGGTGGGCAAGGTGTCACAGCTGGTAATCCCAGCTACTCAGGAGAATGAGACAGGAGGGTGGCAAATTTGAGGCCATCCTGGGCAGCTTAGTGAGACCCTGTCTCAAAATAAAAAGGACTGGTAATATAACTCAGTGGTACAGTGCCTCTGGGTTCAACCACCAGTGCCACAAAATAAATAAATAATAAATTAAAAAAAAAAAGGGCTGGGGGTGTAACTCAGTCTTGGAGTGCAGGTCCTGGGTTCAATCCCCAGAATAAATAGCGGGGGAGAGGGGGATGAAACAAAGATTTAAAATAATCAACAATAAACGCTGTATGTCTCAAAGTGCGTTTTCTGAGATCATTGCATTAGAATCACAGGGAAACTTCTTTATAGCCAAATACGTGGACCATACTTCTCAGACCTACTCAAGAATTTCCAGGGTGTGCCCACTAATCTACATTGATGTGTACCCTAAGTTATTTCTATCACAGTTTGATATTCCTACTATGTTCAAGGCAAAATTTCCTATTACTTTTATTGGATAACTCAACTATTAATTTTATTTGTAATTGGAATACATGTATATGTTTCTGAAAGAATCCACCTACATACGCTGAAATCTTTTGCCTATCGCAAAAGACTTTAATTTTCTCTCCATGAGAGAATTTAGAAACTCAAGAGCTACAAAAATAATTGAAATTAACAAACTTGAGGAGCCAAAATACAAAGGAACTCATCATTATGCTTCAGGCCTCCTGGAGAAAGGTGAGCATAAATTTAAGAAAATGAATCTAGCGTATGTCTATAATCCCAGCAATTCAGGAGGCTAAAACAGGAGGATCGCAAGTTCAAAGCCAGCCTCAGCAATTTAGCAAGGTCCTGTCTCAAAATAAAAAATAAAAAGGGATGGGGATGTGTTTCAATGGTAAAGCTTCCCTGGGTTCAACCCTGGTACCAAAAAATGAATAAATAAATAAATTAAAAATGGTGGAAATGTAATTCAGAGGTAAAGCAACCCTGGGTTCAATCTCCAGTATCAATCAATCAGTCAGTCAATCAATAGGGATGGGGATGTTACTCAGAGGTAGCATGCCTCTAGGTTCAATCCCCTGTAATGCAAAATTTAAAAATAAATAAATAAATAAATTAATTAATTAAAAAAATTAGAACAGTCTTTAAAACAAACAACAACAACAACAAAAATACATTTAGTGGAAAAAACATTTCACTAAAGGAAATAGATATCCTTAGAGAAACTGGTAACTCCACGGCTGGAGCTGAAAGTGTAAGAAAAACTTTAAAGTTGTGTGTGTGTGTTTGTGGATGTGCACGTGCACACACCACAAAGTAACAAGTCTTTTAAAATTTATTGGGGAATAATTCTGGGAACATGTTGAAAGGACTCAAAAGCCAGCTTGAATGGCTCCCACTGGCTGAATCTGGAATAGTGAATTATAACCAATCAATTAAAAAAGAAACAATGAGCCATAAGAAAAACAAATAAAAGAGGAGGAGGAATGACAGGAAATTATCATTTTCAACCATCATAGCAATAATTATAGGTAATAAAAATCAGCTAAATTTATTAAGTGAAAGTTTGGTGAACAGCAGTCTCAATATGCCATAAAATACTTACTGATTATGACTGATAAGTGGTAACCTTACAGTGGAGACACCTGTTGAAAAACAGAAATTATCATATGCAGCTGATAACACTGGGATTCTGATATGATTTGCCAGGAAACAATACCCCTTCTATGATATTTATGACAAAAGTTCACAGCCCAAATCTATTTATAAAGAAATTTTTTTAAAAACCCGATTGAAGGGTGTTCCATTAACACAATCAGAAAACTGGCCTGTATTTTTCAAAAGACAGTGTCATAGAGACAAAAGAAAGCAGGGGAACTGTTGCAGAATAAAGATTCAAGAGAAATAACAACTAAATTCAGGACGTGCTCTTGAATTGGAAACAACAAATTTTGTTTGAAGCTTTAGTAAAATGTGAAATAGACTGTTTTCTGTATTTAACAAATTTACTGGGGTTATGTAAGGAAATCAAAATAAGAAGTTCTCACAAATGTAGGAAAAATTTGATTATTCTGTAACCATAGAACCAAGTAGCAACCAGAACCAGTTTTCACTTTATTCTGTTGATCCCAATATCTCCTTGAATTCAGTCTACATCCCCCCCCCCACCAAACTAACTTATCAGCATCAGTCTCTCACTTATGAGAGTCAGCCAATCAGGGATGAACTCACAATAAAACATACCTTAGAATACCAGATGCTTAACAATAGTCTTGTCACAGGAAAGCAGGGAGCTGAAACTCCAAACCTTGGTTCTTGTGTTCCTACTAAAGAAAATTTAAAGTCAGAAACCAAAAGCCATGCAAGAGAATTTTATTATAAGTGAAAGTAAGGTGAAAGTAAAGTAAAAGCAGAGTGAGACTTAAGCGGAGATCACTTTCAAGAGAGAGTGGGCCATCTCCAAGCAGAGAATGACAAAGGAGACAGTGCTGTCTCCAGATTTATTACTGTTTTATGTTCACTAGGAGAACTGGGGACCACCTTCTGTACTCTTTACCAATCAGGTGTTCACCTTCTCCTTCACTTTGGGTGGTGGAGTTTTGACCTTAGTTGATCCTTTCCGGAACTGTCATGGTAACCCTCCTATTTAGGGGGCTTCATCTACGAGTCAATCTCGTTTTAATGTGGGCACTGGGATCAATAGCTGCTCAGAAGTTACCTTAGTGCCTCTGCGCTATCAAAGAAATCTTCCTTTCCCAAGAAATGGAGACACTCATAGCTATAATTCCTAATTTCACATCAACCTCAGTAGACCCTGTCAAGAGTTAGTCCCATTAATTCTTTTCTCTTGATGTGTTTTACAAATAGCTCCCTTGCTTCTGTTTATTTTCTACAAGTTAACTACCATCCTTGCTTTCTTGTCCACTTTGGAGTCTAAAGAAGACCCTAAAGTAATTTAAAGAACACTTGTGACCTTGCCATGCATTTCCCTGCTCATTGCTAACTACTGCCTAACAGTCTTACCTTAGGAACCACAAGCTTAAGAGGACCAAGCCAATTCATTTATGTCCATGAAAATGTCTGCATCCCTAAACTCTACATTTTCCCCAAACCATGGGCGTCCAGCAGCTGGTTCTGCTCAGAGACTTGCCTGACCTGCATGACTCTGTTACTGAATTAAGCATATTTTTTTGGTGGTGGGGGGGGGATATAACCTGGGATTGAACTCAGGAGCACTCACCCATTGAGCCACATCTCAGCCGTATTTTGTATTTTATTTAGAGACAGGGTCTCACTGAGTTGCTTAGACTTTGCTTTTGCTGAGGCTGACTTTGAACTCATGATCCTCCTGCATCAGCCTCTTGAGTCGCTGAGATTACAGGCATGGACCACCGTGCCCAGCATACTCAGCTTTTTTTTATTTCAGATGCTAAATTGTGATCTCATTATCTTTTGGAAATTCTGGAGAATTCACCAAGGTTATATTGAAGACTTTTGGTTGGGCAGCATTCTAGGTGACCCTAGAACCAAGAAGTATACTTAACTGAATGGGCCCCTGTGTCCAAACTTCATTGTCCACCAGACCAACTGCCAGATAAATCCATCTCAGTAACCATCTGAACTCTATTTACACTGGATTCTTGTTCCTGTGTTTATTGTTTTATGCTAGGCTTTGTAACCAAGTACATCTTGCATAAGGCTATTAGGCTTAGATCTTTGTGCTCAGTAATTAGATATTTTGGTTAGAGAAGCAATGTATGGTGATTAGACCCAGATTTTAATATGTTTTGCTGGTATATCATGTGAAAATATGTTTGCCAGTGACCTGACTATTCTATAGTTGCTTGCTTTGTTTTGGGGGTTTTGGTGATTTTTTTTTTTTTTTGTTTTAGAAACTTAAAACAATTATGTATTCAATTAAAAACATAAATACTACATTATAATGGAAATAACAATATTTTATGAAAAAATTAGACTCCGTCTCAAAAAAATAAAAAACAAAACCTTCCTTCACTCATTTCTTTCTCTACTTGAGTTTATCATTCCTGCATAGCACATTATTAATATAACTACCACTTATCACTTTTGAATGAGTTTGTCCGGTAGACTCTGAGCACAAATGGCATTTTCATTTCCGGAAGTCCAAACACTCGTGAGTGCCTACATATTTCAGATGGTACAGCTGAGGAACAAAGCATTGAAATATGCTATATAGTTCCCTAAGAATTCAGCTTTAGGGTAGGGAATATAAATTTTCTCAAATATTCAAGGATATACCTCATTGTATAGTATTAACTGTGATCCATTTTGGATATAGATAATGGGCCAGTACTCATTTTCTTGCATCTCAATTCCAAATCCTCTCTCCAGAGCTGGGTGTGATGGTGCACACCTGTAATCCCTGTTATTGGGAATCTGAGACAGGAAGATTGTAAGTTTGAGGCCAGCCTCAGCAACTCAGTGAGACCCTTTCTCAAAATGAAAAATAAAAATGGCTGGAAGTGTAACTCAGTGGTAGAGTTCTCCTGAGTTCAATCCTCCATACCACAAAAATAAATACATTCTCCCTTCATTGCTTGCCCTGTGAAAATGAAGATGTGCCCTTTATAATTTATCTTTTATCACTTTGCACAATGTTAAACTTTGTCAGTAGAGGGTGCTGAAGAGATGGGAGGAAGGGGCTTTCCTTCCTGGGTTCAGTGTTTGCTCAGCAGTATTCTTGGCATCTTTAGCACCCTCCTCTTGCAGTGCTAGAGTCAGAGCAAACAGTAACTTCCCCTGGGGGAGGTGATTTTGTAATGGAGGGTTGCCCATGAGATGCCTATCTCTGTACAGCTTTCTGGGAAGGTTGCTTTCCAGCAAGTTCCTTCAATGCTGTACCGCAGTAACTTCTCTGTCATCCATTGACCTCTCTGTCTCCAGCAAGGTCTGGAGTTGAAGTCTCATGGGTGAAGTCTACTCCTTTGGGTTCTCTTTCTCAGACTGAGGGACAGAGGCTACTTTGTATATCTGCTTATATCTCCTTATGTGTTTACTAACCTGTCTCTTATTACTTCATCCTCCTGTAGTAGTAGCAGTAATAGCGATAGTATAATAATTATTTATATTAAATATATGCATTGTTTGTATAGTTGCTCCTGATTGGAGCAGACTAATAGAGATATAAAGCCTTATGCTGTATTACCTAACTTGGTAGATAGTTAGAATGTTTATGCTATAACTCACACTTATTTTCCTCACTTCACTTTATAATTTTTCAGGTAGTTACATTTCATATGCTGTTTTTCATCTTAGAAAGAAAAAAAGTCTAGAGTAAAGCACAGTGGTTCCTGCCTGTAATCCCAGCTATTCAGGAAACTGAAGCAGGAGGATTCCAAGTATGAAGCCAGTGGGCAACTTAGGGAGACCCTGTCTCAAAAAAAAAAAAAGAAAGAAAGAAAGAAAGAAAAGGGACTGAGGATGTAGCTCCATACTACAATGCCTCTGGGTTCAATCCCTAGAAACTCAAAAAAGGGGAAAAAAATGTTAAGGCTAATACCAATTCTTCCCTTCATTTAATTGAGGCTCTACTATGTGTCAGGATCTGTTACCACCCAGAAAGACTTTACTAACATGTGGCTTTAGAGTGAAGAGCAGAAGGCAAGGAAGTATGTCATGTGACTAGCTGAGGAAGAGTATTTCAGGCAGAGGGAAGAGTAGAGAGCTAAAGGGCCTGAGGCAGGAGTGTAATGTGTCCAAGTGCAGTAAGGACACCATTGTGGTTAGGATGGAGAGAATGGTGGACGAAAGAACGAGGCGACACCAACTGCCAGTCCACCGGAGAAGTTCCGCTTTATTCAGAGAATACACGCACTTTTATAGAGTGGAGAGAAGTCTCCTAGGTCAGGGTATGGGACGGGGCAGTAGGTGATTGGGCAAGCTTTATTGCTAGGGGATTGAGGCAGGGCGGTGGAGAGTGATTGGGTGTGGGGCCGTGCTGGCGGGAAACTGACACTCCGGAAGAGAAGCAGGATATGCGCCATATTGCCGAGGTGTGGTTCCAAGGGGGGGGTGGGGCTTTTGCAGCTGCTTGTGGGGGGTTAGGCCTTATAGTGGAAAGGGACAGGGGGCACTCTAGGGAAAGAGATGGCAGAGCTAAGTGCAAGGGGCCCAATCATGCTGGGCCTTCTAAGTCATGGGAATGTCTGGCTTTTCTTTGAAGTGGGACAGGAAATAGTTGTCACTACCATGATCAATCACTGTTATTTTAAGTGATTTTGTTTGTACTTGAAATATATTGATTAGCTCTCTTTGCTTCTTGATGGCCATGTCCTAACCTGCTTTCCTCCACCACACTCTTCTGCCATGATGTCCTGCCTCACTTTGAATCCAGAGCAGTTGAGCTGGCCATCTATAGACGTGAGACCTCTGAAACTGTGAGCTCAAAATAAACTTTCCTCTTCTAATTTTTCTTGTCAGGTCTTTGGTCACAGCAGTGAAAAAGCTGACTGAAACAGAAATTGGTACCGAGGGGCGGGATTGGTCCCATCCTTTCTTTCTCTGCCCCTGTTTTTCCCTTGTGGAATGAAAATGTTTATTCTGTGCCTTATATATTGGGTACATGTAACTTGCTTTTGATTTTTACAGGAGCTTACACTGAAAGTTTGCCTTGAGTCTCAGGAGACTTTGGACTTGGACTTTTGGTTAATGCTAAAACTGTTAAAAGGCTATGGGGCCGGGCATGGTACACACGCCTGTAAACCTAGCTGCTTGGGAGGCTAAGACAGGAGGATCCCAAGTTCAAAGCCAGCCTTAGCAATTTATCAAGGCCCTGTGCAACTCAGTGAGACCTGTCTTTAAATAATATACAAAAAAAAAAAAAAAAAGGGTGGGATGTGGCTCAGTGGTTAGGTGCTCCTGAATTCAACCCCTAGTATTATAAAAAAAAAAAAAAAAAAAAGACTATGGGGACTCTTGGAAATGGACTAGATATATTTTGCTTTATGAAACAGGCATGAGCTTTTGTGGGCCAGGGGTGGAATGGTATGATTTAGATATTAGGTGTTCCCCCAAACTCATGTGTGAGTTAATGCAAGAAAGTTTAGAGGTTAAAAGAATTGGGTTAAGAGAGCCTTAACCTAATCAGTGCATTAATCCCCTTATAGGGATTTTACCTGGTGGTAACTATAGGCAGGTAGGGTGTGGCTGAAGGAGGTGGGTCATTGTGGGGGGTGTGACTTTGGAGCATTTATTATGCTCCTGGAGAATGGAGTTGTCTCTCTCTGCTTCCTGATGCCATATCCTGAACTGCTTTCCTTTTTCTGCCACATACTTCTGCCATGTTGTTCTGCCTCACCTCAGGCCCTGAGGAATGGAGTCAGCAGTCTATGGACTGATGTGATGGACTGAAAGATCTGGCTCCATGAGATATTATAGGCCAGACAGACTCCATTTTGCTCTTAGACTCCATGTTATGCAGGAAATAAGCTTCTCCCATGGGAATACCCCACCTCTGTACCCATCATCAGTTACTTAGTGTGACATGTTTAGCAATACAAAACGACAATTCTTATGTAATGAAAAATTGCTCTCTTTTGATCTCTATTGCTCCTAACCAATGTACCATGTAAACAGTAATTGTGTGGATGTTAGTAACCATTCCTTAGTTTGTACCTAGGTGACCCACTTCCCCTTCTGTTGATGATCTCATGATGTTAGTTTGTAATTCCGAATCATAGCAACAGACACTTATGCTTGATGTGATTTTTGGTATAAGAACCCCTATAACCCTATGGGTGGGGCTGTTCTCCCAGCAGCCATTTTGGGGGCATTGTGTGAGACAGTCAGCCGGCCGGCTTAATAAAGACTCTCAAATTTGGACTTCTCAGTGGTGATCGGTCTGTTCTTAGGTTGCGCTCCATAACATTGAGAAGTCTGAAACCATGAGCCCCAAAATAAACCTTTCCTCCTCTAAAAGAGAGAGAGAGAGAGAAATATTAATTAATTGATTTTTTTTAATTGATTTTTTTTTTTTTTTGGTACCAGGGATTGAACCCAGGGGCACTCAACCACTGAGCCACATCCCCAGCCCTTTTTATATTTTATTTTGAGACAGGATCTCTCTAAGTTGCTTAGGGCCTTGCTAAGTTGCTAAAACTTACTTTGAGCTTGTGATCCTGTTGCCTCAGTCTCCTGAGTTTCTGAGATTACAGGCATGTACCACCATGCCTGGCAATAATTGGTATTTTAGAATAGATTAAAAAAAGAAACTTTAAAGTTTCCTTTGCATGTGATCCCCATTCACTGTATGAGGGATAGAATTTCAGAAAGCAATGGGAAAATTTGTTTTATGCTGTATTGTACATGTAATTTTATTTTAAATAAACATCTTGATTCAATTTGATTTAATACCATGAAACTTTTCCTTTGGCATCATGAGAATCTCTATGAGATTACTAATCCTTAGGAAAGGAATGGTCTTATTTTTCACTGATAGTCAAATAAATGCTCCAAAGTGTTTGTAATTGTGTTTTGTAGCACTGTTCGGGATGTAACTCTTGCAGGGGAGACCTGAGTGCCTGTGTTTTTAGAGTTTACTTTTCTATACTTGGGTTTTGTAGGATCCGATTTCTCCTAGTGGTTTTCTTTGTTGGGCATTTATTCAGAAGGAAACAAAACATCTGTGGATGTATGATTTAGAAACCTAAAAAACAAATGAGACCTGAAAACAACATGCCTTCACAATAAGAGAGCAGGAATATAACGTTTTTCTTTTTTCTTTCTTTTCTTTTCCTTTTTTTTTTTTTTTTTTTCTTTTTAGGGAGAAGAGTTGGAAAACATATTCCTTTTTGTTTTTGTTACTGGGGTTTGAACCCAGGGTCACTTTACCACTGAGCTACATCCCCATCCCTTTTTATTTTTATTTTGAGAAAGTCTCGCTAAGTTGCTGAGGCTAGCCTCAGACTTGTGATCCTCCTACCTCAGCCTCCCAAATCTCTGGAAGGCATATTCTTTTAACACTTCCTTCCTGCCTCATGGGACCATGCATGCGTATAATCTCAGCTATTTCCTGGAAACTGAAGCAGAAGAATCACAGATTCCAGGGCAGCCTGGGCAACTTAGTAAGACCCTGTCTTGAAATTTAAAAAAAAAAAAAAAAAAAAAAAAAAAAAATGGGTTGGTGTGAACTGGAAGTGTAGCTCAGTGTTAAAGTGCTTGCATCTCATGCTTTAAAGTCCTGGGTTCAATCCCCAGTACAGCAAAAAAGAAAAGAAAAAGGGCTGTGGATAGTACAGTGAGTGGATCAGTACCCCCAGGTCCAGTTCTTAGTACAAAATGAGCAAATCAAAATTTTCTTTCCAAAAGTCTGAACTCAAATGTTTCTGAATATCTATATGTATCATCATCAGTATGCTTGTTTAATTTTCAGGAATGTTATTAATATAAGGGTCATATTAAATTGAAATTAATCATTATTTTAAAAAAGAACTACTTCCAAACCTACACATAAATGTGACAAAGTAGAGAAAAATCTGTAAATAAATCTGAACTGGTACATTAAATTAAAAACAGGAGGTAAGTAGAATTACTAAGATACAAGGAACAATAAAGCACACATGGAAGCGGTTGCTAAATTGAGAAAAGACAATCAAGTTTTTAAAATGTTTAGAAGGTAACAGCAATTTACTGAGAACTGTCTGCATATGACCATTCTTTTAAACAATTTTTATAGTTCTTAGAATTTAATCATAATCTATCCTAAACCTTGCCAGGAAGGTTTATAAATGATTCAGCCAAATCCATAGAAGTCTTTATTACCTCTCTCTAAGCTAGTGTATCCTACTCAAACTGTGCTATTGAGTTACAGGAGGAAATAAATTAGTGATAACAGATGGCATTTAACATTGTTCTAAATATTTCATACATCTGAATATTATTCTCAGGAAAATCCTAGAGTATATATATTTATCATCATCAGCAGTAATAATGATACTTTACAATCCTAGAGTAATTATAGTTTTTAAATTTGTACATTTTTCAATTTCCTATATAAAAATTCTCTCAAAGAGAACAACAGCAACAATATGGAGAGTATCGTTTTTAAAAATATAATTTACTTTCAATTGAATATGATCTTTACATGAATAACATGCCCTAAAAATAAGCAAATATACTGATGTTGATATATGTATGTATTCAGTAACACTTGAGTTCAGATTTTTGGAAAGGACATTTTTGAAAAAGAAGGGTTTTTTTTTTTTTTTTTTTTTCGTTGTACTGGGATTGAACCCAGGGTGTACTATCACTAAGCTACATCCCTATCTCTTTATTTTGAGACAAACAACAACAAAAAGTCTTGAGGCAAGGAAAACAGAATTTAAAAATTTATGAACAAAGAAGTTAAAAATTATTAGAAAGAGGTTGGGAACCAGAGAAATGTTATACTGGCCTTAAATAATAATCATATAAGTTAATTTCTCAGAGTTTAGAAAAATAACCGTTCTGCATATGCTTTTGTTTATGCTTTGTTTTCTAGAGTATACTTTAATTTCTCAGAGTTTAATTCTGCAGGAAACATTATTAACTGCATACTAACTTTCTATCATTACCACTTAGTAACTTAAAACAATGTAAGTTTGTTACCATGTAGTTCTATCGCTAAGCAGTCCAACCTAGATTACACTGGCTAAAATCAAGGTGTTATCTGGGCTGAGTTTCTTTTGGAGGCTCTAGGGGAATCTGTTTCTTTGCCTTTTTTAGCTTCCAGAGGTCCTCCTTTCTTGGTTCATGGCTGCTTTCATCCACATTCAAAGCCAGCACTGTAGCATCTCCCTGATACTGCTTATGTCATTCCATGTCTTTCCCTGACTCTTGGAGACCCTTACACTCCCTTCATCCACTTTCATGGACCCTTTATGATTAAAGGGACCCACCTGGTAGTCCTGTATATCTCCTATTATGGTTTTTTTGTTTTTTTTTTTTTTAATTTTTAAAAATATTTTTTATTTTTTTACATTTACATAGGGTAATGATGTTTATTTTATTTTTCCCCTCCCCCCACCCCTCCCACCCCTCTTTTCCCTCTACACAGTCCTTCTTTCCTTCATTCTTGCCGCTGTCCTTAGCCTAACTCTAAACTTAACCCTAAACCTAATGCTAGCCCCTCCCACCCCCCATTATATGTCCTCATCCGCTTATCAGCGAGATCATTCGTCCTTTAGTTTTTTGAGATTGGCTTATCTCACTTAGCACGATATTCTCCAATTTCGACCATTTGCCTACAAATGCCATAATTTTATCATTCTTCATTGCGGAGTAATATTCCATTGTATAAATATGCCACAGTTTCTTTATCCATTCATCAACTGAAGGGCATCTAGGTTGGTTCCACAATCTGGCTATGGTGAATTGAGCAGCAATGAACATTGATGTGGCTGTATCTCTGTAGTATGCTGATTTTAAGTCCTTTGGGTATAGGCCAAGGAGTGGGATAGCTGGGTCAAATGGTGTTTCCATTCCAAGCTTTCTGAGGAATCTCCACACTGCTTTCCAGAGTGGCTGCACTAATTTGCAACCCCACCAGCAATGTATGAGTGTTCTTTTTTCACCACATCCTCGCCAACACCTATTGTTGCTTGTATTCTTGATAATCGCCATTCTAATTGGGGTGAGATGAAATCTTAGGGTAGTTTTGATTTGCATTTCCCTTATTACTAGGGATGTTGAACATTTTTTCATGTATCTGTTGATTACTTGTACATCTTCTTCTGTGAAGTGTCTGTTCATTTCCTTAGCCCATTTGTTGATTGGATTATTGTATTCTTGGTGTAGAGTTTTTTGAGTTCTTTATAGATTCTGGAAATTAGCGCTCTATCTGAGGTATGGTTGGCAAAGATATTCTCCCACTCTGTAGGCTCTCTCTTCACATTTCTGATAGTTTCCTTTGCTGAGAGAAAGCTTTTAAGTTTGAATCTATCCCAGTTGTTGATTCTTGCTTTTATTTCTTGTGCTATGGGAGTCCTGTTAAGGAAATCTGATCCTGAGCCAACAAGTTGAAGATTTGGACCTACTTTTTCTTCTATAAGATGCAGGGTCTCTGGTCTGATTCCGAGGTCCTTGATCCATTTTGAGTTGAGTTTTGTGTAGGGTGAGAGATAGGGGTTTAATTTCATTCTATTGCATATGGTTTTCCAGTTTTCCCAGCACCATTTGTTGAAGAGGCTGTCTTTTCTCCATTGCATATTGTTGGAACCTTTGTCTAGTATGAGAAAATTGTATTTATTTGGGTTTGTGTCCATGTCCTCTATTCTGTACCATTGATCTACCTGTCTATTTTGGTACCAATACCATGTCGTTTTTGTTACTATTGCTTTGTAGTAGAGTTGAAGATCTGGTATTGCAATACCCCCTGCTTCGCTCTTGCTACTGAGGATTGCTTTAGCTATTCTAGGTTTTTTATTCTTCCAGATGAATTTCATAATTGCTTGCTCTATTTCTGCAAGGTACATCATTGGGATTTTAATTGGAATTGCATTGAATCTGTATAGCACTTTAGGTAGTATAGCCATTTTGACGATATTAATTCTGCCTATCCAGGAACATGGGAGATCTTTCCATCTTCTAAGGTTTTCTTGAATTTCTTTCTTTAGTGTTCTGTAGTTCTCATTGTAGAGGTCTTTCACCTCTTTTGTGAGATTGATTCCCAAGTATTTTATTTTTTTCGATGCTATTGTGAATGGGGTAGTTTTCCTAATTTCTCTTTCTGAAGATTCATCACTTATGTATAAAAATGCATTGGATTTATGAGCATTGATCTTGTAACCTGCTACTTTACTGAATTCACTTATGAGTTCTAAAAGTTTTCTGGTGGAATTTCCAGGTTCCTCTAAATATATAATCATGTCATCAGCGAACAGGGATAGTTTGAGTTCTTCTTTTCCTATTCGTATCCCTTTAATTTCTTTGGTTTGTCTGATTGCTCTGGCTAGAGTCTCAAGGACGATGTTGAATAGAAGCGGTGAAAGAGGGCATCCCTGCCTTGTTCCAGTTTTTAGGGGGAACGCTTTCAGTTTTTCACCATTTAGAATGATATTAGCCATGGGCTTAGCATAGATTGCCTTTATAATGTTTAGGAATGTTCCCACTACCCCAATTTTTTCTAGTGTTTTGAGCATGAAGGGATGCTGTATTTTATCAAATGCTTTTTCTGCATCTATTGAAATAATCATGTGATTCTTAACTTTAAGTCTGTTGATATGGTGAATGACATTTATTGATTTCCGAATGTTGAACCAACCTTGCATCCCTGGGATAAAACCCACTTGATCGTGGTGCACTATCTTTTTAATATATATTTGTATGTGATTTGCTAAAATTTTGTTGAGAATTTTTGCATCGATATTCATTAAGGATATTGGTCTGAAATTTTCTTTCCTCGATGTGTCTCTGTCTGGTTTAGGTATCAGGGTGATATTGGCTTCATAGAACGAGTTTGGTAGGGTTCCCTCCTCTTCTATTTCATGGAATAGTTTGAGAAGTATTGGAATGAGCTCTTCTTTAAAGGTTTTGTAGAACTTGGCTGAGAACCCATCTGGTCCTGGACTTTTCTTTGTTGGTAGGCTTTTGATGACCTCTTCTATTTCATTGCTTGAAATTGGTTTATTTAAGTTGTGTATGTCCTCCTCGTTCAGTTTAGGTAGTTCATATGTCTCTAGAAATTTGTTGATGTCTTCGAGGTTTTCTGTTTTGTTGGAGTATAGATTTTCGAAATAGCTTCTAATTATGTTTTGTATTTCACTCGTGTCTGTTGTGATGTTTCCTTGTTCATTCCGAATTTTAGTAATTTGAGTTTTCTCCCTCTTTCTCTTTGTTAGTGTGGCTAAGGGTTTATCAATTTTATTTATTTTTTCAAAGAACCAACTATTTATTTTGTTAATTTTTCCGATTGTTTCTTTTGTTTCGATTTCGTTGATTTCGGCTCTGATTTTAACTATTTCCTGTCTTCTACTACTTTTGGTATTGGTCTGCTCTTCTTTTTCTAGTGCTTTGAGCTGTAGTGTTAAGTCGTTTATTTGTTGATTTCTACTTCTTTTTTTGAATGCACCCCATGAAATAAATCTTCCTCTAAGTACTGCTTTCATAGTGTCCCAGAGATTTTGATATGATGTGTCTTTGTTCTCGTTTACTTCTAAGAATTTTTTTATTTCCCTCCTGATGTCTTCTGTTATCCATTCATCATATAATAGTGTATTATTTAGTCTCCAGGTATTGGAGAAGTTTCTGTTTTTTATTCTGTCATTTATTTCTAATTTCAATCCATTATGATCTGATAGAGTACAAGGTAGTATCTCTATCTTCTTGTATTTGCTAACAGTAGCTTTGTGGCATAAAATATGGTCTATTTTAGAGAAGAATCCATGTGCTGCTGAGAAGAAAGTGTATTCGTTCTTTGTTGGATGGTATATTCTATATATGTCCGTTAAGTCTAAATTGCTGATTGTGTTGTTGAGATCTATAGTTTCTTTATTCAATTTGTGTTTGGACGATCTATCCAGTGGTGAGAGAGGTGTGTTAAAATCGCCTAGTATTATTGTGTTGTGGTCTATTTGAATTCTGTAATTGAGAAGGAATTGTTTGACGTACGTGGATGAGCCAATGTTCGGGGCATAGATATTTATGATTGTTATGTCTTGCTGATTTATGCTTCCCTTAAGCAGCATGTAATGTCCTTCTTTATCCCTTCTGATTAGTTTTGGTTTGAAGTCCACATTATCTGAGATGAGGATGGATACTCCAGCTTTTTTGCTGTGTCCGTGTGCATGGTATGTTTTTCCCCATCCTTTCACCTTTAGTCTATGGGTGTCTCTTTCTATGAGGTGAGTCTCTTGCAGGCAGCATATTGTTGGATTTTTCTTTTTAATCCAATCTGCCAGTCTGTGTCTTTTGATTGATGAATTCAGGCCATTAACATTCAGGGTTATTATTGTGATATGATTTGTATTCCCAGTCATTTGACTCATATTTGTTTTTGACATGATTTGGTTTCTCCTTTATTTGGCTATTCCTTTAGGCTAGCGCCTCCTGTTGCTGATTTGCATCATTGTTTTTCATCTCTTCCTCATGGAATATTTTGCTGAGAATGTTCTGTAATGCTGGCTTTCTTTTTGTAAATTCCTTTAGCTTTTGTTTATCATGGAAGGATCTTATTTCATCGTCAAATTTGAAGGTAAGTTTTGCTGGGTATAAGATTCTTGGTTGGCATCCGTTTTCTTTCAGGGCTTGGTATATGTTGTTCCAGGCCCTTCTAGCTTTTAGGGTCTGGATTGAAAAATCTGCTGATATTCTTATTGGCTTCCCTCTGAATGTAATTTGATTCTTTTCTCTCGCGGCCTTTAAAATTCTGTCTTTATTTTGTATGTTAGGTATTTTCATAATAATGTGCCTTGGTGTGGGTCTGTTGTAATTTTGTATGTTTGGAGTTCTATAAGCCTCTTGTACTTGGTTTTCCATTTCATTCTTCAGATTTGGGAAATTTTCTGTTATTATTTCATTGAATAGATTGTTCATTCCTTTGGTTTGTTTCTCTAAGCCTTCCTCAATCCCAATAATTCTTAAATTTGGCCTTTTCATGATATCCCATAATTCTTGTAGATTCTGTTCATGATTTCTTACCATCTTTTCTGTTTGGCCAACTTTGCTTTCAAGATTAAATAATTTGTCTTCAATGTCTGAGGTTCTGTCTTCCAGGTGTTCTATCCTATTAGTTATGCTTTCTATGGAGTTTTTAACTTGGTTTATTGTTTCCTTCATTTCAAGTATTTCAGTTTGTTTTTTTTTTTTCAGTATCTCTAACTCTTTATTGAAATGATCTCTTGCTTCCCGTATTTGGTCTTTTAACTGTTGATTGGTGCGATCATTTAATGCCTGCATTTGCTCTTTCATCTCCTCCTTCAATGCCTGCATTTGCTCTTTCATCTCCTCATTAGCTTCCCTGATCGTTTTAATTACGTACATTCTGAACTCCCTTTCTGACATTTCTTCTGCTGTGCTGTCATTGGGTTTTATTGATGTAGTATCTAGGTTTGTTTGGGACATTTTCTTCCCTTGTTTTCTCATATTGGTCAGTTGTCAGTGGGACCCTGAGATATTGCAGTTTTCTGCTACTGGCTTATAGTGTTCCGGTAGATTTCCAGTGTATCACCTCCCAGCCTTCAGTAGCCTGATGTCTTGGAGGAATCTGATAAAGCAGCTCATCCGAAGAAAACTGCCCCTAGCCCCCTACTGGTTCCACGGTTTGGAACTGGCTCTGTGCGGAAATGCTCTCACTGTGGGCCTGCACCGTGCAGCTGGCCGTGTGGGAGGAGCCCACTTCCGGAGTGTGGAAGGCTACCTTGGGAAGACTCTAGCTGCCCTGCCCGGCTCCAATAAGCCACCTCTATCTGGGCCTGCCACCCGGGCCGAGCTTTACCCAGTGGGCAGACTCACCCGTGGCTCTATTTCAGTCCGAGTCTCTCAATGCCTCCCCTTCTTAACTCCAGGGTTCTGGAGCGATTGGGGGTGCAGTCTCCCTCTAGGCCGCCATCTTGGATCGCCCCGTGAAGAGAGCCTGCAGCCGGAGTGGGTAGAGCTGCCTGAAGAGGTCTCTGGCTGCCCTGCCCTAATCCCAGAGGCTGTTTGCGGATCGCGGCTCTCCGCTGGTTCGTTGCCGGAGTACGCTGCGCTGCAGGGGCTCCGGGACTCGGAGCTTGTTCTGGTCAGAAAGGCTCTCACTAGCGGGCCAGTTCCATTCCGAGAACCTGGAGAAGCTGGCTGTGTGGGCGGGGCCCACCGCCGGAGTGCGCAGGGCTGCCTGTGGGTGACTCTAGCTGCCCTGCCCGGCTCCGATAAGCCACCTCTATCTGGGCCTGCCACCCGGACCGAGCTTTACCCAGTGGGCAGACTCACCCGTGGCTCTATTTCAGTCCGAGTCTCTCAATGCCTCCCCTTCTTAACTCCAGGGTTCTGGAGCGACTGGGGGTGCAGTCTCCCTCTAGGCCGCCATCTTGGATCGCGACCTATTATGGTTTAGATATGAAATGTCCCCCAAAACCTCATGTGTGAGAATATAGGAAATGTTCAGAGGTGAAGTGATCAGATGGTGACATTTGGAACCTAATCAATGGATTAATCCACTGACATGTACTAATTGGGTGGTAACTAGGTATACAGAGTGTGGTGGGAGGAAGTAGGTCACTGGGGACATGACTTTGATGTTTATATTTTATCCCTGGTGAGCAGAGCTCTCTTTCTCTCTTCCTGGTTGCTGTGTCCTGAGCTGATTTCCTCTGCCATGTCCTTCTGCCATGATGTTCTACCTCACCTTGGGCCCATAGCTGTAGAGTTGGCTGGCCATGGAGTGAACCTCTAAAATGGTGAGCCAAAATACATTGTTCTTAGTGGGTCTTTTGGTCACAGAGACCAAAAAGTTAACTAGAACTCTACCTTATTTTAGGGTACTTAATCATATCTGCAATGTTGCTTTTGCCATGTAAGATAATACTCACAGGTTCCAGGGGTTAGGACTTAGACATTTTAGAAGGAAGGAGCATTATTCTGCTTACTACCAAAGATTGTGTTTAACATCCTATTGTCTGTATGCTACCTCATGTCTCTCTAGTATATTCTCGCTCATAATTTGATTCCTCAATTCTTCAAGCCCTATAGGGCCTTCACTTTGAGGCTCCCACTTTTTCACTGTCTCGCATTTCCTCGATGTCAAGGAAACAATTTCCAGGGTTACAATTACAATTCCTCCTTTATGCACACCTTCACTTCTCTTGTCACTCTTGTCATATTCACATGGCAAAACCCCAACTGTGGTTAATACAACTCTACCCCTAGTCTGCCTTGTCCTCATGTAGCCAGAGGAATACTCAATCTCGCTGAACAGTCTCGTATTACAGTCCATGACCATGAACTTCAAATGGGCCCTTAAGACTGCCTAGCAATCATATTATGTCTTCCTAGTCCATTCACTTTCCCACTTTCCTGAAAAACAATTTTACACTTTCTCTCTTCTCATACCTTTTACATCTGCTTCTCCATCCTCACTCTTGGCTCATGACCTGACTCTTTCTTCACTGAAAAATGCAAGACAAGCTGGTCACAGTGGCTCATGCCTGTAATCCCAGCACCTCAGGAGGTTGAGGTAGGATGATCACATGTTCAAGTCCAGCCTCAGCAATTTAATGAGGCCCTAAGCAACTTAGTAAGACCCTATCTCGAAATAAAAAATAAAAAGGACTGGGAATGGGCCTGTGAACTGAATCCAAGAGGCTATGATCTTGCATATGTGAAGGGAATGAATTTATATTTTCAATAATTTTATCTGAAATCTAGCATTTCATTCAACTATGAATGTAGGTAATAAACAGTAGCATTAGGGATGTCTATGCTTGTGGCCCAAATAGACACCATAGGTACATGAAACAAGTCTGGTAAATATTGTAGAATACTGTACATACATACTACTACTTTGAAATTGTGGTAGTTATTAGAACAAGTACTAGATGTTTTATATTGCGTTAATAAAGAAACACGGGGATTTTAAAACATTAGCCATGGCCCCCTTCTCCCTCCCGGGAGAAGTCTGTCTTATTACTTTTAAATAAAACCTGCTTAATATGCTTGCCTTGGTGTGCTTCTCTAGTGTTCAAACTTCAACATTAGAGGGAGCAGAACTCGACACCGGTAAATGGCGGTATCAGATTTGGAGGTTCCAACCAAGATTTATGCCGAGGTATACAAGTTTTAAAGTGGGGAATTTATCAAGCTGCTATTCTCCAGATTAAACTTGTCTGTAATGAAACACCCACCCCCAGATGACTTTACAATCTGCTCTTCCCAACCAGACTTCTACCTTGGACCCCCTCGATTGACCTGATTTTTAAAAGGGATCTCCAAACTGCTTGCTCCTCACTGCCCGCTTCCAGCTTCGAAGCAGCCAGAATGGTAGGTGCCCCCTTTTTCCTTATAGCAACATGGTGGCACTTGCCTGTAGCCCCAGTGACTCAGGATGCTGAAGCAGGAGGATCACAAGTTGGAAGCCAGCCTCAGCAACTTAGTAAGACTCTGTCTCAAAATAAAAAATAAGGGCTGAAATGTGGCTCAGAGGTAAAAAAAAAAAGAAAGAAAGAAAGAAAGAAAAAAAGAAAGAAAGAAAGAAAGAAAGAAAGAAAGAAAGAAAGAAAGAAAGAAAGAAAGAAAGACACATGGCCTGGGGATGTAGCTTAGTGGTACAATGCTTGCCTAGCATGCACAAGGCCCTGAGTTTGACTATAAAAACAAACCAACAAACAAAACTCACATGTATTAAGGTATTACAGATTTGATTTTTGAAAACTGTTTCAGTATAATTAGTTTTCTTTGTATTCCTATGGTGATGGGGATCGAACCAAGGGTACTTAACTACTGAATCATATCCCCAGCCCATTTTTTATATTTTATTTTGGGACAGGGTGTTGCTAAGTTGCTTAAGGTCTCGCAAGTTGCTGAGGCCAGTCTTAAGCTTAGAATCCTCCTGCCTTGGCTTCCTGAGCTACTGGGATTACAGATGTGCACCAATGCACCTGGCTGTTTTTTTATGCATTTTTAAAACATTATTTTAAGGAGCATCCAAAGGTTTCACACTTCAAAGAATGCATGGCATATATGAGGATTAAGAACCCCTCCTGCAGATGCACTGTCCATGCTTCTATCTAAAGTCAGTTTCTCTATTTGTGCACTAGATCCCATCTTCTTTCACACAAGGTGAAGGGTTATAGAAAATAATATTCATACAAGACAGCTCACCAAGAAAAATAGAGGGACAGTGTGGCTTGGGAGGAGGGAGGAGAAATTGGCCAAACATTAAACCTCTCCCAGTGCACCCTTTCCCAATAACAATGAGCCCTGAAGGGAAAAAGCAAACTTTCATTCCTTCCCAGGTTCATCCTCAGCATCTCCACCAGAAGCAAACATTCGCCCCTTCTCAGCCCCAGTGCATCTTGAAGGAAGGAGGCAAATACTGAAATGCTGGGCCCTGGACTTCCCCCATTGCAAATTAAGCCCTAAATGGAGGCAGAGCAAATATTGAAACTCTGGGAAACAATGGATCCCAGAGGGGGGAAAAAAAAAAAAAAAAAAAAAGCAATGGGCAAGAGTTGAGTACTTATCCCTGGGATCTGGACTCCTATTTCCCCAGATAATAACAAGTTTCAACCTTTTCACAACTACCTTCCTAAGTTAAAGTTCTAACCTGTACAACTAGCTCCTAACTGTCCAAACTGCACGTCCACATTCTCCAATGAACCTATAAAAACCCAGACTCCTTCTGTAACCTGGGGGCCAGCTCCATCTCCAGTAAATGGGCCCTCCTGTGCCTGATCCATGGACCTCACTGCAGAATAAAGGAAAACTTGCTAATCTGAGGTTTGCTTCCTGTCTCCTGCCTCTGTCATTTGTGGGCCATGAGCTTACACATTATTGCATAAGTCCTCCTTTGTCCGCCAGGTCTGCACTCTACCTTCTGTGAGGTCTGGGTCCTGGAGCTGATCTCTGTGAACAGCATCAACTAGGTGTCTTTGTGTTCTGTCTTCTGCTTGGACTCCGACAATGGGAGACACCAACAGATCATAGACTGGTAGAGTAGGGAAGAGTTGGGGTATTTATCCTCATTCCCTGCCCAGTCTTGGGTTGGCAGAAGCTCTGTTATGGCTTTCAGTGGGCAACTCTTCTGTTGGTAAAACTCCCTCTCTTGATTCATAACTGCCCCTGATTTTGCTCCTTCAGGGAGTCCTTCTGCTGGGGTGAACTCCCCAAATTCACCACCCCTTGGGGCTTCCCTTAAGTCAGCCCCCATATCTACAACAATCTCTTTAGGCTTCCTCTTTTGAGAACGCCATTTATTTTTACCAGGACCCTGACTATTTACTACATTGGTGCTCAGAAAGTGATTCGACCAAATATACTGCCTTAAACTTCAAACTGAGAGCACCTGGGGAGTAGCAAATGCAAGGAAGGGCTTTCTCTGAAGCCCTAGTCTTTACCTAGCTAAAGACTGACTCCACCGAAGAGGGACAAAATTGCCTTCAATCTTCTTCCTTCAATTTCAACCATGAGAAAAGATTGAACATATACCACAGAGGAAGAGACTGAGAAATATCATGTGTAGAATGCAAACAAACTTTGTCCCAGGCCATTGTGTGTTTTTGGACCCATTTCTCTCTCCTACAAATCATTCGCTCTTCTTCTAAAATTGTCTACAACCCCTACTTCCTTCTACTCTGTGAAGAGTGTATTTAAGCCTCAACCATCTGGCCCTTCTTTGAGTTTTCATATTTTGTGTGGCTTCCATGCACATTTGCACATTAATAAATCTGTATGCTTTTACTCCTGTTAATCCATTGCCAATTATTTTCAGCAGACTTAAAGGCTCAAATGCTCAGAGGATGGAGGGGAAATTCTCATGACCCAGCAACAGGGACTAAAGCAGCTGGCCCTAGGAACTCTCCCAGCCCTGGTTTCATTCCCATCACAAAAGTCCTTTAGTTTTCTTGGGACTGACAACTGCCAATTCCTAGACAGCCAAACCCATTGCTTTGGTTTGGGGTAGTTTTGAGTGCCCCCAAAGCACTGTTATGCTTTGGTCCTCAGGGTAGTGAAATCTTTAAGACAGAGAACTCAGTGGGAGGTCATTGGCAACATGAAGCAATCAGGCAAAAGAAGAAAACCTGTTCCATCCTATCCACACTCTGTGCTGCTGGTTTTAGGTGCACTCATTTGCTAGGTTCTGCATGCTCCCCTGCCATCGCTATTCAGGCTTGTGTTGAGCTTTTTGAATTTTTCAACCTCTAAAACTGTGAGCTAAATAAATGTCTTTTCTTCATACCTACCTGTCAGGTATTTTGTTATAGTGACAAAACAAAACAAACAAACTGACCAACACATCCACTGTCTCCAATTCCTTTCCTCTATTTCACTTTTCAACCCACTTCATTTTGACCTTTGCCTCTTCCATCCCACTGAAACTACCCGTCAAGGTCACCAGCCATCTTCATAGGGCAAGTAATTTAATATGCAACACCCCAACATGTAATTTAATAATTTATCACTTATATTACTTATTCTCTCTCTCCCTGCACCAGAACATAAACTCCTCCAGCCTAGGAATTTTTTATTAACTTGGTTCTCTGGTGTTCCATATGTGTTTAAAACAGTGTTTATGTATGTAAATTTTTGTTGAATTTAATTGGCTGGTAATCATTGACTCTCATATGCAGAGTAACGACTGTGGCTTTTCCCCCTTAAAAGGTGAAATGGTAAAACAAAAATAAAATCAGATAAATAATTATACAATTTCATAGTGGAAATAATCATCCTGTTAAATACAATATAGAGGAGGCCTTTGGTTTTGGATTGAGTTCCTGAACTATACCCAACAGACCAGACCAAAATGGAGTTACTCATGCTGAAGCTCCACCTTACCAAGAAATTAAGTTTTTTATCTGACATTTCATGAAATCAGGAGAGTGATTAATATCCCATCCCTAAACAACTTGTTTTAGTTGGCCTGATAAGGAGGTCCCCTTTGCTTTAACCTTGTAAGGAAAATAACTATGAAATGACCAATCCACTTTTTGTTCCTCTGTTGCTGCTTTCTTCAGCCCTTTTCTGCCAATAAAGCCAACATCCCCTGCTGAGCTCATAGGAACACTTATTCTATTTTAAAAAACGAGGTGTTGCTCAATTCTAGAATTGTAAATGAAGTCAAATTCCTTTTCCTTTCTTTCTTTTTAAAAATTTGTAATTAATTAATTTTTTTTTTTTTTTTTTTTTTAATGGTACCAGGTATTTAACCCAGGACTCTTTGCCACTAGGGTCCCAGATCTTTTTTTAAAAAATTTTTATACATGTATATAGGATAATAATTTTATGTCTGTCTCATTCTACCATCCTTCCCATTCCCACCACCCCACATCTCCCCCTCACTCCCCTCTAAATAATCTAAAATTCCTTCATTCTTCCCTACCAACCCCCTTCCATGGATCAGCATTAGCTTACCAGAGAAAATATCTGGCCTTTGGTTTTCCACATCCTTTTATTTTTATTTTATTCTTTTAATTCTTTCCTTTTTTTTTTTTTGGTACTAGGATTGAACATTGAACCCAGGGGCACTTAACCACTCAACTCAACTATCCCCCACCTCTTTTGCTTGAGACAGGTTTTACTAAGTTGCTGAAGCTGGCTTTGAATTTGCAACCTCCTGCCTTAGATTCCTGAATAGCTGGGATTAAAGGTATGTGCTACCACCCACTTAGATCTTTAAACTAATTTTGTTTAAACTGTTTGTTATTTTGTCTTTTGACAATCATAAACATAAATATAAGAAAAGAAGCCAGGTTTGGTGGCACATGCCTGAAATCCCAGCTACTTGGGAGGTGCAGGAGGACTGCAACTTCAAGGTTAGCCTTAACAATTTAGTAAAACCCTCACTCATCAACTTAATGAGACCTTGTCTCAAAATAAAAAATAAAAGGGACTAGGGATGTGTGGGAATGTAGCTCAGTGGTAAAACGCCACTGAGTTCAATTCCCAGTACCAAAAAATAAAAAAGAAAACCATTATTTTAATCTCTGATTCCATAATTCTACTTTGATTCCTGTCCCACCAAATTAAACAACTACATAAGTATGTGCATTCAAGAATATTTATTCAGCAATATTTATGAAAATAATCTAAAATTCCAACAATAAAGAGGTTTAAATAAAGTATGAAGTAATCATACCACGGACACAATGATTTGGGGAAATGCTTAGGCTATAAAATTTAAGGTTAAAAAAAAGCATATAAAACTGTACAGAGAGCAGGATTCCAAACTTTTAAATACAAATACACATAGATATATACATACATACACCACATGTAGAAAAATGACTGAAAGAAAAATATATAAAAATGTTAACACTAGTTATCTCTATGTAGTAAGAGTATGAGAGATTTTCATTTGAAATGTTCTGTATTTTTCAATTTTCTCCAAAATTAGGTATTGCTTTCACATTTAGAAAAATAATAAATAAACATTAACAACAACAATAATAATAATACAAAAGTGAGATCTAAGAGTTTCCAAAAGATACAACATTGTATATTTTGAATATTCTTTTTGTTTTGTTTTGTTTTGTTTTGTTTTGTTTTGTTTTATAAATGGCTAAATCTTCCAGCTAAAAAGTTTTTATTTCCAGTGGAAGTGGTACTTGTATTTTTTCCTTGACTGGATTTGGATACAGGATCCACTGCAACATATTTGATCTGGAAACCTCCTGCTGTTACTGAAGCATCACTCAGAAACTTCAAGGTCATGACGTTTCCTGTGGGGACAGGAGCAGACAAAAGAACAAAGTTGCTTTGTTTTGTCTGATAATTTGAAGATTCACCTTTCTCATATAAGAAGTGGCCGGTCCTTCCCTTCCCTTTCTTTCCTCTTTTGCACTGGGAGTTGAATAAGGGCCTCACACATAGTAAGCTAGTGCTCTACCTCTGAGCTATATTCCCATCCCTTTTTATTTTATTTTCACACAGTCTTGCTAAATTGCCTGGGCTGAACTCCAACTTACAATCCTCCTGCCTCAGCCTCCCAAATTGTTGGGATTACTGGTGTGTGCTTTCTCTTGCCCAGCTGTTTGATTTTTAAATATAATTCTCAGCCCATCCCCCAACCTCCACCTCACCAACTATCTCCTGCAGCTCTGTCACCTTTCAACTTTCTGTTAACACAAAATATGTTTTCGACAGAAGAAAAAGAAGTGAATAGAAGGTTTAATAGGTCACCTTTCCTAGAAAGGTTGCAATAGAGTAATAAATGAATAAAATTTGAGCATTAATCATTAAGCAACAGAACAGGACATTCCATATTTTGTAATAATGATGAATAAATTAGAATTGAATGCACTGCAAGGCTGGTTGTGGGCGTAAGTGAACCAGAAGTGTCTGTTGAAAGACTACTTAGAGTCGCAGCTCAATGTAACTTTGGTATTTTTGGTTGCACAAGTATTGTGATAATTTTATGACTTGGAGGAAAAATAAGAGCACATAAGAATGCCAATGGCTGGTACTGGTGATGGAAAAAAAGGAAAAAAAAATGAAGACTTCTAAGAAAGTTAAGATTCTCAGCTAGAAAATAGTTTGCAATAATTTTAAAGAGTAATAATGCTTATTGTGATAAATTCATGCCTCTACAAGGACATTTCTTGAGGCACATTTTCTAGGGAAAGACAAAATAATTTTGGGAGGAGTTAATTTTGGAAAACATAGCTTATTATATCCAACAATTTGAGATTTATACTATGCAAATCAGCACATTAAAAGTTCCCTGTTGTCTTCTAAGAAAGAAACTTGTTTGATACTTTTTAACCCAATGTTTCCCAAATTCATTTGATCTCAAAGCCCTTTGCTTATACAACACATCTTAAAATATTTTACAAAAGTGTGTTCTCCAGAATAATCTCTGGGGAATTCTGTTTAAGATAAAAATGTAAAAAAGCAAAGTAAAATTATTTTTAGGAACAGGTTTTGGGTTTGTTATTTGTTCCGTGTGTGTGTGTGTGTGTGAGTGTGTGTGTGTGTGTGTGTGTGTATGAACAAATGAACCTAGGAAATCATAAGCTACAGACTATAGTAGTGTTTGTGGATTTGCAGTTTCAAGACTCTCACTGCATTTCCTACAACTAAAGAGGGCCTGTACATTTTTAGTGCAAGGAGTTGGCATAAGTCTTTAAGTATAAATAAAAAATTCTATGTAGTTTACAAGCTAACAATCTACATCAAGTCTTAGTTATGACAACTTTACTTATTTTTTCGTTTCTATTTTTCAGGACTGGGATTGAACCCAGGGTCTCACACATGCTACGCATGTTAGGCAAGTGGTCTACCATTGAGTTTGTCCCCAACCCCCAGCTCCCGCAACATTAAAACCTCAGGTGTGATGGGTCACACTTGTAATTCTAGCTACTCTTGGAGGCCGAGGCTGAGGTGGGTGGTTGGCAAATTTGAGGCCAGCCTGGGCAGTCTGGCAGGGCCTTGGGTTAAAATAAAAAATTAAGAAAGGATGGAATGTAGCTTAGTGGTATGGTAGAGTGCTGTCTAGGATGTGTGAAGCCCTGAGTTTAATCCCTAGTACTTCACACACACACACACACACACACACACACACACACACACACACTTAAAAAGTGAATGATAGGGGCTGGGGATATAGCTCAGTTGGTAGAGTGCGTGCCTTGTAAGCACAAGACCCTGGGTTCAATCCCCAGCACTGCCAAAAAAAGAAAAAAGTGAGTGATAGTCCTTTACTATCAGGGATGCAGTGATAAATCAAAGTATTGCTCCTCTACTCGAAGCATTACCTGTGCTAATGATGTCTTCTGGAAGCTCATCACCACAGTATCTGAAAGGGAATTTTTAGAAAAAAGAGGTCACATATGTTATATAGCTATTGAAGCGGCTCTTACTGATAATAAATGCTTTAATTCCTTTAAGCAGTGGCTCATTTTTCTATAATTTAAAAAATATTTCTTGTTTTTTAACTTGGATTTGTAAGGGAGAACAGGGGTTGAAACAGTTTGTTGTTTGAATTAATCTCACAATATTAATTATATATTATCTTGTACTAGGGATTGAATCCAGGGGTGCTTAACCACTAAGCCACATGCCCAGCCTTTTTTATTTATTTATTTATTTTTTGGTGGTGCTGGGGATTGAACCCAGGGCCTTGTGCGTGCAAGGCAAGCACTCTATCAAATGAGCTATATACCCAGCCCCTTTTTTTATCTTTTAATTTTGAAACAGGTCTTGCTACATTGCTGAGGCTGGTCTCAAATTTGCAATCCTCCTGCCTCAGCCTCCCAAGCCACTAGGCTACCACAACAGACTAGATAGTTCAAAATACTGGTTATTGTGGTTGGGGATGTTGCTCAGTGATAGACTGCTTGCCTAGAATGTATAAGGCCCTGAGTTTAATCCCAAATACTGTTAAAACAAGCAAACAATACAAAGAAACAATACAAAGAAAGAATGCAAAAAGTGTTAAGTAGGGACCTACATATATAAAACAGTTAATTGTATATTTATGTCTCAGGATATTTTTTCCCATATTAGAAAATTAAAAAAAAAATATTGAGGAAGGGAGCACTTGTTTTTTATGGCAAAGAAAGGTATTTTAAATAAGATATTCATTGTACACTTATCTAAATTGTGCGAGGGAAGGGGTTATACTTTGCTAATTTACTTTTCATTCATAATACTTATTACAAGGTCTTTTACAAGGAGAAAGGCAAGGAGAAAGGCAGTAATTGTTGAGTTTGTAATCCTTTTTATGAAGTTGACAGGAATTAGAACGCTTAGCAACCCCAACACATTCTTCAACTAACATCTCTTTTTTTATTGTTAGTCAAATCATGAGGTTTTTATAGGTTAACAATTGATCAAAATGCTATTATCATACTTTAATAAGTACCTGTAGCAATCAACTAAGAAAAATCTTTGTTGAAAAAGAATATGATGTTATCAAAGAGTATAAGTAGAGGAAAATCAACATTATAGGCAGAGAAAAAAATTTAAAAAGCCATATGCAGAAACACACGTACCTTCCCACAAAGCCATGGACGTCATCGTAACTGTCATATATTTCAACATAGTCAGCCAAGCAACCTGGGTCATCTTCAAGGTCAAAGTTCAAAAAACTCAGGTGAATACGCTGACCATACTTGAGTCTAATGTGCCAGTAGCATACCTGATTATCATCATACTCATTTGGGAAGCCTGGAGATTTAAAAATTCGCTTTGGGTCTGTGAAGACACCGCCACATTCCTTTGCTGAGATTAAAAAGAAAAGAAAAGAAAGGCTTAGGAAAATAATTATCTTGATTTAAAAATAATACTTCCTTCTTAGACATTATTTATTACTCTTAATGAAATACTAAAGAAATTGCTTAACATATGGTACCTATAATATATTATGTATGCAATATAGATAAAGAATAAATGTATTTTTTCATTAAAAGTTTCTCAGTTACCTAAAATGAACATGAAGTATTTGCGATTTTTTAAAAAGTAAAAACAGCAGGAAAAATGGTAATTTAATTGTGTTTCTGTTTTCATTTTTCCTTTTTTTTTTTTTTTATCTTTTAAGACATAAAACGCACAACTTTTCTGTATTTTATTTATTTTGGTACTGGGGATTGAACTCAGGGGCGCTTAACCATTGAGCCACATCCCCAGTTCTTTTTAATATTTTATTTAGAAACAGGGACTCGCTGAGTTGCTTAGAGTCTTGAAAAGTTGCTGAGTTTGGCTTTGAACTCACAATCCTCCTGCCTCAGTCTCCCAAGTTGCTGGGATTACAGGGGTACACCCACCCCCACACCTGGGTTACGTTCATGTATTTTGCCAAATATATGTATACACCCATCTTACCAGCAGCCTAATCAAGATGGTAGTGATTGATTGACTGATTTTCCATTACTGGGTATTGGATCCAGGGCCTTCAGCAAGTGCTGTACCCTTTTTCTACTTTCAGTTTATAAAAAGATTTGTTGGTGCATTATTACTATACATAATACTGGAATTTATTGTTATATATTCCTACATGCCTACAATAGAACAATCTAATTTAGTCTATTTATTCCCCAGTACCTTCCCTTTCTCAGTCCTTTTCTAACATTTTACTTTGAGACAGGGTCTTGCTAAATAGCCTAGGCTGGCCTTGAAATTTTAATCCTTCTTCCTCAGCCTCCAGAGTAGCTGGGGTTGTAGGCCTTTACCAACACATCCCACTCGAGATGGTGAGAGTCTTTTTTTTTTTTTTTTTTTTTTCCTGTTCACCATTGTCACCATTGTCTTCAGGGACTCACTTAGAATAATGGGTCCCCTACGTTTTGTTTGGAAAATCATTATAGAATTTTAGGATCATAAGGAACCATAGAAGTGACTCAATTCAAATAAAGGGAATAATTTGTGCTGAGTACTGAACCCAAGGCCTTGTGCATGCTAAGCTCACACTCATGCTACATCCTTAGCCTTAATATTATAGTGTGGAGTTTTGTTTTTGTTTTGGTACTGGGATTGAACCCAAGGGTATTTTACCACTGAGCTATACCCCTAGTCCCTTTTATGTTTTATTTTGAGACAAGTTCTCAGTAAGGTGCCCAGGCTGGTCTTGAAGTTGAAATCCTCCTGCCTCAACCTCCTAATTTGCTGGGATTGCAGGTATGCACCACCATGCTAGGTTCCATGCTGGTTTTAAATGAACATTGAAATCCTAATACTTGTGAATTTGGTGGAGATAGTCATGTTTGTTTTTTCTAAGTTATTCATTTTATGGATTTAGCATGTGACATAACGTGCCATAAGAAAAACAAGCAAACCAGAACAGAAAGAAAGAGAAAAAGAACAAATTAAAAACTCTTTCAGAACTAGTGGTTTGCAATATGACCCAGAGGAAGACTATGGAGGAACCTAATTTTAATGTCCTATCAGTTAGATTTCCAGTATCTAAAAAAAAACAAAAAAGGTAGGAGATGGAAACTCAAAAAATAACGTGTGTGGGTAGCATTTGAAGATATACTTATTTTTAATATAAGAATTAAAAGTTTTTTCCAAGAATATTCTCTTTTAAAATTGCTGTTTTAAAAACATTGTTTTAGAACCCAGCATGGTAGCACAGGCCTGTAATTCCAGTGACTCAGGAGGCTGAGGAAGGAAGATTGCAAGCCTTGCTACTTTAGCAAGATCCTGTCTCAACATAAAAATTTAAAAAGGTCTGAAGATATAGGTTGGTGGTAAAGTGCCTCTGGGTTCAATCCCCAGTACTCAAAATAAACAAACAAACAAATAAATATTTAAAAATTGTGTTCGAATCCTTAATGCTGTAGAAGTTAAGGAAACTTATCTCCCTAAGGTCTAACTTGAACAGCATCTTAGAAGGCTGGGGAGAAATGGAAAGGTCAAGGATCTAGTTGGAGCTCCATGACCATTCTATAAATCATTTTCTTCCTTGGTAAAATATAACTATGCCTACTTCACAGGGTTATTCTGAGAATAACATATGGAAGTTAATTTATGAGTGTTATGCAAATGTTATTGTATCATGAAATATTACATGATACATGGTTTGTATGTGTTCATAAACATGACTTCACGAGCTTTTGGAATGACTTGCTCTGTTCATAGCACCTTATCTTTGTTGTATGTTCATTAGGAAAACATTTCAAATATTGAACTAATTTGGTTGTTTATTTAGATACACCTATTTGGCTTTGTATTTTATGTTACATGTAGTTATTGCTTAATCCATTGCTTATTTAGAAAATGACAGATTTGCAAAACTGACTGGACCTCTAAGGACTATTAATTGGTTAAAAAATATTCATACATGGCTGGGCATGATACATGCCTGTAATCCCAGTGTCTCAGAAGGCTGAGGCAGGAGGATCCCAAGTTCAAGACCAGACTTAGCAACTTAGTGAGGCCCTAAGCAACTTAGCAAGAATGTGTCTCAAAATAAAAAGGGGTTAGGGGTGTATCTCTGTGGTTAAGGGCTCCTGAGTTCAACCCCCCAAAAAAATGAATATAAATAAATAAATGAATAGATAAATAAATAAATAAAATCATACATGCAATCAGTCAACATCATCTCATACATTCTAAATTTGAGATGAGCAATTACTTCTGAATATTTAATGATCTTATTATTCCTTATTCCAATCAGCTTTCACTTGGTGATATTGATAAGTAATGATGCTTTATTTTTCTGATACTATCATATTTTTTCACTCCAATTACTTTTTAAAAAATTTTTTTAGTGTTGATGGACTTTTATTTTATTCATTTATTTATATGTGGTGCTGAGAATCAAACCCAGTGCCTCACTGGGTTGAGGCTAGGCAAGCTCTCAACCGCTGAGCCACAACCCTAGTCCCCCAATTACTTTTTAATGAGCTGTTCTAGTTCTAATTTAGGCAGTTTGCACTGTCTTTTAGGTAGCCATGTCCTAAATAATCATCAGTCTACTAAATCTAAAAGTAAGCTAGATATATAGAAGAAAAAGAGGAAAGGGAAGGAGAAAAGGAAGATTTATGTACTATTAACAATGAGTACTAAATATACAATAGTATAATACTACCTAGGACTAAATCATCTTAAAACATGTCAAAAGAGACTTGGAAGTTATAGTCCTATTATAAATGCATTGTAAGCCTGGAGTGCTTGTGCATGTCTGCAATCCCAGCTACTCCAGAAGTCTGAAGCAGGAGAATTATGAGTTTGAGGCCAGCCTAGGCAATTTAGCAAGACCCTGTCTCAAAATAAAAAATAAAGGGACTGAGGTTATAGCTCAATGGAAGAATACTGGCCTCACCCATGTGAGGCTGTGGTTTCAATTCTCAGTACTGAAAAACAACAACGAAAACTATATTTTGTTTCAAATGAGACTAGGAGATAACTCTAGGCAAATTTCTTTCTATTTGAAATACACATAATTTTGAAATATAGGTTAGTTACAGACATAAAAGACTATTCTCTACTGATTAGTGTCATTAAATAATAAATTCTGTAAGCATATGCTAGAACTTCCCACTGTGCTCCGGAATTTTTTAGAAGGTGAATCCAAGTGGAACACCACTTAAGTATGTTTATGATCATAAATGCCAAAAAAGCTTTGTAAACATTATATAACACTTGTAATACTGTCTTGGGGGGAGAAATATCAAAAAGAAGAGTCTATTTTTTCTTCCAATAACATAAACAAAAGTAACTTTCTAGAAATTATAATGAATTAATTTTCTTATTAAAGATTTCAAGAAACCAACAAAATGAATCAAAATATACTAAATAATAATAACCAGTATCTAAAGCATGTAATTGCTAAACCAAATCACAGACTGAGAGTTGCTTTGTTTGGAAATCTAAACTCTTAAACCCCCCTCCCTCCAAAAAAATTACAGAAAATATTTGTTTATTTCATTTCCATTTTTCCATTATCCGAGGGATAATTTTGAACAGTTAACATTCGGTAGCATTGCTTTATTGCTTTAGGTAAGTAATATGACAAGTTTATAATCTGGTCTCCCCACCCCTCTCTTTTTTCTCTTCCTTGTGGCCAGGAATTTCCCTGGCACAGAGTAGACCCAAATTCTCACACTACCTGCCTACAATTATTGGCTATCTGATTTTGGATAAGTTATTTAACTTCTACGAAAGTTTCAATTTCCTGATTCCTAAAACAGCAATAACAATAGCAAGGAGCTACTGCTATTGTGAATATCAAATGAGAATGTAGGTGAAGGAGCCTACCTCAGTGTCTGGCACAGGATAAGCACTCTAAGAATGGAGTTATTGTTAATATTTATCATTACCAAATTTAATTTTTTCTGGAAGAAGCCATTTTTTTAAAAGCAATTCCTTAGTGTTATATAATTGTTTTGTTGTTGCTCATTGTGTAATTTTGATTGTAAAACATACAATGCTCATTTTTAACAAACCATGTGGGTTGTAGCAATAGGCATCCCATCTTTCACTCCTATTGAGACGGACTCCATAATCAATAATACCGGTTCTTCCAAATCCACAGTTTGGCCCTGGCTTCACAATGGGGTATCCAACCCTACCCTTGGCCATCCATCCAGCAGCACAGACGTGAAATCCTGCAAGAAGAAGAAAGGGTTATGGACTTAACAAATTTCTCAGCTGAGCAGAAGTCACCTTAACAAAGAGGGTCACTTCCAACAATAAGTTTCCCAACTGCCCAAGTCCAGTTCATGTAAAATGGGAAAAAAACTACTTCCAAAAAAAAAAAAAAAAAAAATTTTGGCCCAGCCTGGTGGTGTATACCTGTAATCCCCATGATTTGGGAGGCTGAGGCAGGGGAATGGTAAGTTAAAGGCCAGCCTCAGCAATTTAGTAAGACCCTGGGCAACTTAGTGAGACTCTGTCTCAAAGTAAAAAATAAAAAGGGCTGGGAATGTGAATCAGTGGTAAACTACCTCTGATTTCAATCCCTAAAAACCCCACCCCCCAGAAAAAGAAAAGTTTGACACCTCTTGGCTAAGATCAAGTGTGGTATCTATTTTTATCTGTTTTATCACTTTAATATCTGATTTATCTTCTATCCTTGGACAATATATTGAATGGATTATTAGAGCAAGGAAATGGAATAGGAACTTGTTCTCTCCACTCAAAGAATTGACGTAGTATTGTACTACTTACAGGAATGGTCCACCCCCTCAGACAGCAATAAGCAGAAAAAAAAAAAGAGTTTAAAATATAACATTACTTTTAATAGAAAATGGTTTTACTTGAAAAATAAGTTTCAGATGGGCCACAAATCATACTATGGACATAAAAATATTCCAGGTTCAAAGCTGGCTTTCCCATTGGCATTAAATAATTTCTAAAATTACTACAAATTCAGAAACACACTAAAAAATCTCAAGTGGTTGTGGCTCAGTGGTAGCACGCTTGCCTAGCATGTGTGAGGCCTTGAGTTAGATCCTCAGCAGCATATAAAAATGAAGATATTGTGTCCATCTACAACTAAAACATTAAAAAAAAATTCCAAGTGGTAATTTTAATGACTCTATTTCAGAATAAATTAAGATATTAGGCAGGCGTGGTGGCGCACACCTATAATCCCAGCTACTTGGGAGGCTGAGGCAGGAGGACCACAAGTTTGAAACCAGTCTCAGCAATTTAGCGAGGCCCTAAGCAACTTAGTGAGACCTTACCTCAAAATAAAAAATAAAGAAAAAGGGCTGGGGATGTGACTCAGTGGTCAAGTGCCCCTGGGTTCAATCCCTAGTATCAAAAAAAAAAAAAAAAAAAAAAAAAAAAGTAATATTTTAAAGGATTTGAATAATAATAAATTCTATTATAAATTTCAAATGAAGACTTGGCCCTGTTTCCCTGGCTAAGGTTTGGAGGATTTTTTTTTTTTTTTTTTAGTGGGGGTGGGTAACCAGGGATTGAACTCCAGGGCACTTGACCACTGAGCCATGTCCCCAGCCCTATTTTTTGTATTTTATTTAGAGACAGGATCTCCCTGAGTTGCTTATTGCCTCGCTTTTTGCTGAGGCTGGCTTTGAACTTGCGATCTGGAGGTGTTCTAATATTTGTCACTGCCATCCAATAGTGACGTTACTAGACGTCCAGGAAGGCTCATAAAGACTACAGCTTTGGTGTCCACCGTGACAGTTCCTTTACCCCACACAGTCTTGTAATCATAGATAAGCAGTTATCAGGGGAAGCTTTGGGGTATCTGAGAGGATATTTTTATGGTTGACCCTTCATGTACACAAATTCTGCATCTGTGCATTCAAACAATTGGGGATTGAAAATTTCTCTCTCTCTCTCTTTTTTTTTTTTTTTTTTTTTTTTTTTTGGTTTTTGGTTGCGGAGATTGAACAACTCAGGGGCACTTAACCCCTGAGCCATATCTCTAGCCCCGCACCCTTTTTTTTGTATTTTATTTAAAGATAAGATCTCACCGAATTGCTTAGGACCTTGCTAAATTGCTGAGGATGGCTTTTGAACTCGAGATCCTCCTACCTCAGCCTCCTGAGTCACTGGAATTACAGGTATGTGCCACTGTGCCCAGCAAAAATCCCTTTTTAAAAAAATTGTGTCTATACTGAACAAGTACAGATTTATTTCTTGTCACTGTTTCCTAAACAATATTGTGTAACAATTTACAAAGCGTTTACATGGTATTAGATATTATAAATAATCTAGAGATGATTTAAAATATATGAGGGAAGAGGATGTAGCTCAGTGGTAGAATTCTTGCCCAGCATGTGCAAGGCCCTGAGTTTAATCCACAGCACTGCAAAATAATAAGTAAGTAATTAAATAAAAAATAAATAAAGCCTATGGGAAAATGTGCATATGTTATATGAAAATACCTCACCATTTTATATAAAGGATTTGAACATCTCTGGTATCCATATGAATCATGGAACCAATTTCTCGCTGACACTCATTGTGGGACAACCATACATCATTATTATTGTATAATAGTGTAAGTTCGACAGTGATTTTCCTGTCGTAAAGGAGCTCTGATGAGTGTGGTTCATTTTCCAAAGAGCCCAGGAGAGATAACAGTAGCACTGCCCCCCACCCTTTTAAAAGAAAATAGCTTCATAATTATAGGATCTATCTTTCTGTCTTTCATTTTCTTTTGTGGTACTGGGGATTGAACCCAGTGGGGCTCTACCACTGAGCTACATCCCCAGCCCTTCTTATTTATTTATTTATTTAGTTAGTTAGTTAGTTTTTGCAATGGTGGGGATCAAACGTAGGGCCTCATACATGCTAGGCAAGCACTCTACCACTGAACACTACCTTTTATTAAATTTTATTTTGAGACAGGTGCTCACTAAATTGCTCAGGCTGGCCTCCAATGTGTGATCATCGTCAACCTTCTGAGTTAGCTGGGACTATAGGCCTGTACCACTCAGCCCAGCAATTACTGATTTTTTTTTTCTTTTAACAGATCTTTTTTCATTTTCCCAGATTCTCCTGACATTTTTACAATCTGCTTAACTTTTCCTCATAACCTTCAATTCTTTAGTACAAATACAGTCTCCCATTTAATGTTAAAAAATATTTTAAAAAGGTCTCTAAATTCAATATTTCTCTTTCCAAGTAAATTTCTTTGTAAAACTCAATGTAGTAGCATCATTTACTAGCTGAGGAAACCCATAATGAGAAGTCAAGAGTTAGAAAAATATAAAAAATGAATAGCAATTGCATTAAAATTAATGAGAAGTTTAAATGATATTAAGAAAACAAGATCCTCATTTTCTTTTGATGTTTATTACTTCTCACTAGATAGTAACCCCAAATTAAGAGCTACTAGAGCCTTTCTGGATCTAGGTGGAAGGGCCAGGAGAAGCCAGACAGAAAATATGTCCTGGGGGCCAAAAGTGCTGAAAAGAGAAGTCTCATTAAGCATTATAGGAAAGGTGAATTGTTTTCCCCCAAAGCTGAAAAAGAAGGAAAATCAATGTTAAATCAATTACCAATTTTTCTGGCTGCCTCTAGTTGCTTGTAGGTGGCAAGACGACCGCCCTCAAATTCACACACCGCCTTAGCTTCTGCATAGGTGAGCTTGTATTTGCCCGACCGGGCTTCTCTGTGGTATACACCCGCTGCTTGTTCTGTGAAATCACAAAATATCATCAGTACACTCTTATCCATTGTTGTGGAACAAGGGAAATTCTGCCTCAGCTGGAAGGTTACATCAACTATTATTCCTGCCAAAGAACTTTCTAGGTCAGCTGCCATAGGTGGCTGTTTTCATTACTAGAAAGCCTTAGGAAAAAATATGAATGAGGGGAAATTTAGGGGAAACTTGGGGGCATAAACAAAAAATTCCAGGTAGATTGTTTCTGACACGATAGCCAAAAAGAAAGTCTTTTGTATATTATAGTTCTACATTATCTTTAAGGATGAAGTTTCTATTTCTTTTGGCTTTAAGTCAAAAAACTTGGAAAAGTAAGCAACAGGTTAAAAAAGAAAAGAAAAGAAAAGAAGTGAAGGGAAAAGAAACCAATGAAAATGAATCCATTATGTAGGCTTACAATGATGGAGAAAATAAGTCAAAATATACACATGAGGGAAATGACTAAGGCAATATTATTGAGAACTTAGTAAATAAATTTAAAACAACAGGAGTCCAAAGCAAATGCATACTTGGTTAAGGAAAATAAAAATAGATTCAAATATAGTAGAGAAAAAATTGGACATACCTAACTGCCAGTTAGTTCCTAACTTCTTTGTTTGGTTTCTTTTCTAGTTCACATGTTGTTCCCAACATATTTTAGACAGTGTTAAGTCATACATGAATTGTCTTCCAATAGATCATTGTTTAAGTGGATTGTTTTGAATTGGAGTGCCTTCTGCCATAGAAGCCATGTGAGGAGATTCCAAGGACAATAGTCATAAAGTTTGCTCTAATAGTTCTACCAGATCATGGTTCTGCCAGATTTTGGTATTTGTATTTTGGTATTAAGTATTTCTACCCTAACCTGTGCAGTCGGCCACCATTAAGGCCATTCCAGATGAGAACGCGTATTCCTTGGCATACAGCGAAACATAAATCCAGTGGTATTAGAAACACAGTTCAGTCCAACTCATCATTCTCCCTAAACTAAAGTTGACACTGCCACAATTCAGTGGGAGATGGTGTGTGGCATATTCCCTGCTTTTCTAGATTCCAAGGGACCCTGCTCTTTTTATGTTAATGGTAAAGGCCCATCAGTCACACACAGAATGCCGGGGTCAGTTTGATGCTCATAGATCCGAGAATACCAGCAACATCAAATCATAACAAGTCAAGATGTTTTCCCCTTGCAAATCATCTACTGTCCAGGCATCCTTCATGTGGCAGAGTCTTAGTAAGCTTCCCCTAATTTCCTATTTGGTTATTTTGAGCATATACCATGAGGTACTTTGCTAGGCAGGGTGGATCAAGTCCCATCCTCAAGGAAAAGGGACACTAGTGGGCCACATGTGTTATCTTTAAGTAGTTAAACACTAAGACTTTTGATAGAAAAAGAAGGCATACCTAATTTACTTAAGTATTATAATAAAGATTGCTATTATTATTATTATTTTATTATACTGAGAATTGAACCAGGGACACTTATCCACTAAGCCACATCCCCAAACCCCTTTTTAAATTTTATTAGAGACAAGGTCTAGCTGAGTTGCTTAGGGCCTCCCTAAGTTGCTGAGGTTGGCTTTGAACTAGCAATCCTCCTGCCTCAGTCTCCCAAATGTGCCACCTCACCCAGCAGATTGTTGTTACTTTTTAAAAGATGTTAAAATTACATCTGTTCCCCAAGAATATTAAGTAAAAATCTTTATTTGAAAAAAAAATTGTAGGAATTATTTTAAGGTATTCCAAGCTTTCTCAAACTGATGTCTTCCGTATTTTATTCCAAAATTGAAATATGATGTTTGCAGAGGGAAAAATTAATAGAATTTTAGAAAATAATTTAAAATTTTCTTCCCAGTAATTTTTTTGTTTTTAAACTTCTGGTACATGCTGACACTTTTCTAAGTAATAAGATAGTAACTCTCAGGAAGTTGAGGCAAGAAGATTGCAAGTTGGAGGCCACCCTGGGCAAGTTAGCAAGACTCTATCTCAGAATAGAATAAAAAGGACTAGTGATGTTGCTGAGTGGTAGCATATTTCCAGGTTAAACTAGTAACTGAAATAGCAAAAATGTGTGTGCTATAATTTTCAATTTAATTTGTTGAATGTTAATATTCTACATTGTTCCTCCCTCAAAGAGCACCGAACTTCCCAGTGTCTTGCATTATGAGCAAGTACAAAGAACTCGTGGTATATGTACCTGGCAATTTTAAACAAGGCATTTATTTTAAAGTACTCCTCAACTTGGAATTTTAAGATATTAAGATGGGCCTTTGTACATTAAATCCTAATTTTAAAAGTTTTACCTTTCAGAAGAAATAACATCTTAATAACTTTTTAAGTCAATAGTCATTTATTTTTCAAAGCTGAACATTTCTTTTAACTAATATTTTTTTTTTTTCAGGAAGTTGCAACAGTAGAGGTTGATTCTGGTTTCTACAGCTGGTCCTACCATGGAGGCATTATGTAACCTTGTATAAATCACCACCTGAGCCTTAATTTCTCCATCTATTAAATGGGGATAAAGAGGCCTATAAGAGGATTTGTCGCTATCCCTCACCCTTGTCTTCCAGATTTAGAACAGAGGCTGAAAAGAAGTTGCTACTTGTATGGTTTCAATGTTCATGATTCATGTAAACTGATCAAAATCTCTGGTGCTTTAGTTTTTGTTGTTGTTCTGTTTTAAAATTACAATTTAAGGAACTAGAAGATAGCAGAGTTAAAAGTGTCCTGTTCTTGACAGTTGCTAGCAGATTCCTGCCTTCTAATCCAATTCTCTTTCTTCCCTAAATAGTTTCTAACATTATATGGACCCAACCAACTGTAAACAATTCATGCTAGGCTGACTGGTCAATAATTTGTCCCAGATTGAAGCACTTTGCAATTATTCTGAGCCTCAGATTTGCAGCATACTATTAACAATGATTTGGGTTTTCTTCTCTTTCTGGGGAAGAACTTCTACAGTAGGTTTATATTTTTGTAAAATACACTATCGCTTAAAAAAAAATCCAAATTACTTGATCACTAGAGAGTTTGATAACATTTCAAAATTTAGCCATATGGGTTTAACTTCCTTCTGGCTTTGACTTTTTTTCATTTCTGACAAATATGTATGTATTTCCTCAATTTGATTGTATGCAATGAACATAAACAAAGAGGTTTGTTCATTCCTCTGCTAGATTCCAGAATCCATCTTGGCTAAATCCATCACACTGAAACTAGTTCGCTGGCTCAAGCTGGAAAAAAAAAGGCGGCAAGGCTGTGCATTACAAATCGGGCTTTTTAATGAAACCCGCATGCTTACAGTTATCACCAGAAATAAGCAGAAAGGGAAAACAGTCCACAACCATGTGCTGCTTAGCAGCATAAAACCAAAATCTAGGTTAATTTTGTTTTCTCTTTCTTTCTTCATTCTGTTCAAGAATCTGTCAGTTTTATTCCCAAGCAATTCAAAAATTTCTCTATTAAACACAATAATGAATGTAAAGTAGTATCAATTTTTATATCATATGAATTAAAGTATTATTTATAGTACTATAAAGAGTGTTTAGCATTTTGTGTATTTTGGTTTTTTCTTTTTTCCTATTGTTTATCTTTACTTTTTGGCCTATGTCATTACTTACATTTAGCAAAGCAAAAAACAAAAGAAATTTCCCTTGTTTAACAAAGGTTAGAAAAGTAATTATATGATTAGCAGAATAACAACAAAAAAGAATCAAATGGTAAGAATGCATTCAGAAATAGAAAACTTCTTCATTTTTTTCTGTATTGCAAGTTGCTTTTGTCAAAATAGTTGAAAGGTATTTGGAAAATTTAAGATATACCCTATAACTCAGAGTACATAGAACAATGACTATAACATTTTTGCATATTCCAATTTATCTGAAATCTGACTGCAAATGCAGTTGAAATGAAAATAAACTAATACATTAATCTTTTTAGTTTGCTTAAAGAAATATTTCTTACTATACTGTCACATCTGCTTTGAAGAATTTTAAAACATTTTCATAAGGAATATAAATCTTAACCTATTTTCTATCAAACAATTCATTTTATAAAGAGCTATTTTTAAATTTTAGAAGGCAGCACACTTTATATTTTTTAAATGGTATTTCAATGGCTACCTTTCTTAAGCATTTTCTTTGAAAACATCAGCCTGAAGCAGATTAAATTTTTTCTTTGATTCATTCCTTCATGGTTTCAAAGAGTTGACATTCCCAGCAAGAAGCTTATGAGTGAAGTTTCTTACCAAGCCATATGGAGTTATGTAAAATCCCATTTTCAAATCCCCATCCTTGAGCCTCTTCCCACAGCAAGATGAGTAAGTAAATTAAGATGATCATATCTTCAGTTATAGTGGAGTTAACAGTCCTGCAGGGGCTGCTCACGATAAATTCTCAGAGCAGCGGCTGAAATGTGACTGAAACATCTGGTTTGCACATCTTTTAAATAGTTTTTTTCAACTGTGAGGTCAGCAAGTACTCTCCAATGGTGTTTTCCGTTGTAGAGTTACACAATTAACTCAGTGTCTGAAGCCAAGTCCTCTGACTCATTTGCATTGGCAACCAAAACTAAGGCTATAGGATGATCATCTACGTTTTAAAAATCACTTACTTAGAAAGGAGTTCACTTATTCTGTCAGTCACAAACGCTTTCCTAATAGGAAGTGTGTGTAATTTGGTGCAGATGCAAATGTGATTAAAAGAAAGGCAAACTTTAGGAGGAATTTTAAGAGAAATCCTGAATGTCTTATGAGGGACTCAGCACTGATCTTTATCTTGACCCTGGTAAGGTTAAATTGGTTTTTCCTAAACATTGCCAAATTTAAAACATTGTGCATAGGCAGATCCTGAGCCTCCTCCAGTGATGTGAGATTTCCTTACTCTTGTCTGCCTGTGTTCTGGGTAAAGTCTATTGCAATCTTTGGTTTGTTGTGCTCAGCAGCTAAATAAATATATCAGCTCCCAGAAAAGTAGTTCAATTTCAGAGTCTTGGCACATTCAAGTGGCTTTGGAGTATTCTAATATAACATAAATGTCCCTGGGTCATACATCCTCCAAGTGTTGGGGGAAAGGTGAATAGCCAGTAATAAAGTTTTTGTAGATCACTCTACTTTTTCTACGTAACTCTAACTTCAAAGAAGATGACCAAAATAATAGCCAATAATCACCACAGTAAAAAGTTACCATGCCTTCAGGTATCCCAAAATTTCCTTTTTATTTCCCCACACAAAAGCATGTTGTTTGGGCAACTTGTTTGGTAATATTTCTACTGCTGCTGATACTAATGGCATTTCCTGTTGTTGATTGATAGTCATTTATTGGCCGCCTTTGTTCCTCTTACTTGCCATTCTTGGATACTTTGCTTCTCTACTCTTGGTCTCAAACTGCTTCCCATTTGCTTGTATCATAGCATAGCACTCAGTTTTCTCCTACTTCCTTAGTCCCTCCAATGATAATGGCATCCTTCCCAAAAGTCGACTTCCCATACATGCCCTGGTCTGAAGTTAGCTTTAAATCCTTTTGACATCTTTGCATTCAACATCACAGACTTGTTCTGGTCTCATTCTTTCTAAGAAGAGCAGTAATGGGGATGTAACTGAGGATACAGAATTTACCAGACATTCACTGAGATATACATTCAGTTCCTAAGGCTCAAAATTAATATTTTGGGCCCTGGCAAGTGAAAGACAAAGAAAAAGTCCACTGACTGCGTTCATGATTTTAAATTTGGTGCAAAAGAGAAGGATACAGTCTAGACCATGTGGGTGTGACTATGGAGAATGTAGGCAATGTCAGTGAAAACAGGATAAATAAACAGTTGGAAGGAAAGAAGGAGTGAACCATGATGCTCCTCTGGAAAGTGCAATTAGATGAGTATTTTAAATTTGTGGTCTAGGATGTAAATATAACTTTATTTCTGCACTGTTATAGCAAGATCATCACAACCTCCCTGTTGTTTTTCTGGTCACATTCTCTGACCATATCATTTCTGTGTCTCTCTCAAGCACCTAATTTTCCTATGGTTTTCATTTATTAGAAATTACTCTCAGGAAAGTGATTGTAATTAATCTTTACTTAGGCCAAGTAACTAACATCAGTTCCCCTTCTATGTTCATTTGCATTTTAATGAAGTTCCAACTACAGCAGGGTGTGAATGTTCAACTTGTTTCAACATGAAAATTTAATGAGTTGCTTTGATAGATTAATCCAATTGAGGATGGAGGATTTCTTTCTCCCCTCTCCCAACTCCCATGCAGAATATAAATATTTCCGCTTACCCTGTACAGTGTTTGAAAACCTTGTCCTCTCTGTCATCCAGGAAATAGAAAACAATGTTTAATGATGTAGGTTCAGGTTTTGAGGGGATGTTCAATTCTGCTGTTAAAGAAAAGAGGAAATGAGGTTTATACCTAGGAAAGGTTCAGGTGGGTAATTCATGGGAAGGTGGAGGAAAGAAAGGAAAAGCAAAAGGAGTATTGCCCTTGAAGTTGTCTGAGAAGTACTCCCTGCCAAACTCCTAGGATGTGCTACCCAGGATGTATCTTGGGAGGACCTGAGAGAGAACACACTGATAAATGCTCTTTCAAGGGCTTGGAAGACCTTACGTTACCAAATGCTCTGCCTTCATGGATGAATGACCCCCTCTCCCAATTTCCTGATCCATGGGTCTAAGGTAAGCAGTGGCTCCTTGGTGTGTGTGTGGGTAGGTGGGTGGCACTGGGGAGTGAACTCAGGGTTTCTTTCTTTCTTTTCTTTTCTTTTCTTTTTTTTTTTTTTGGTGCTGGGGATTGAACCCAGGGCCTTGTGCTTGCAAGGTAAGCACTCTACTAACAGCTATATCCCCAGCCCTCTTTTCTTTTTTTGAACCCAGGGTTTCGATGCACACTAAGCAAGCACTCTACCTCTGCATTACATCCCCAGTCTTTTTTTATTTTTATTTTGAGACATGATCTTACTAAGTTGCTCTGGTTGACCTCAAACTTGGAATCCTCTTGCCTCAGTCTCATGAGTAGCTGGAATTACAGGCAAGGGCCACCACACCTGGCTCCTTTTGCACTCATTCTCACTGGCTGAAAACCCAGCAAAACTCTGCTTTTTGTAGATTTAGCTCCTCTTGTGGTTGTTTTATCACAGGTTCTAATCCCATAAGACCCAGGGGCTTCTAGACACTTAAAGGCTCAGGGGGAGAGTGGCACTTCTGAATGAGGTGGGGCTGCACAGAGCAAACATTTACACTGGCACAGTGGCTTGGTGATGCCATTGTTGCACAAACTTTTAGAAAGACTCTACAATAGAATTTCAAACATATACCAGAAAATGGAAGAGGTATTTAGAATCATTTTGACTGCTCAATCTCAGCTACAGGAAAAAAGGTCAGGTGCCTGTAGACACATGGGACAAAGAGAAAAGAGAGGGAGGGGAATGAGTTCTAAGGGATCATGTGTTTGATTATACTGAAAAATGAGGAAAAATGCAACTCTTTGACACACAATATGAAAACTGAAATATTGATGATATTTTTGTAATCTTTGAAAGAGAAGGAAAAGGGTGGAGCTCAGTAAATTACAAAATATGTTCATAGAGGACAATTTTAACACTGCCAGTAAGGACATGGAATTGCGATACATCCACCCATCCCAGGATCTCCACGTGAACTAGAATGGGAATAAGACAATAAAGAACATTAAACTCATTCTGCTTCAGCATGACTTAAAATAAATGGAAAAAAATTCGTATGTGTGGCATAGAAAATGATTAAAGAAATAAAATACAGCCAGGAGTGGTGGTCCATGCCTGTAATCCCCAGCAACTCTGGAGATTGAGGCAGGACGATAGATTGCTAGTTTGAGACCAGCCTCAGCAATTTAGAGAGTTCCTAAGCAACTCAGTGAGATCCTGTTTCAAAATAAATAAAAATGATTGGAGATGTGGCTCAGTGGTTAAGCACCTCTGGGTTCAATCTCTGGTGCCTGCCCCTCCTTCCCCCCAAAAAAGAAGAAAGAAGTGAAAGAAAGAAAAAATGAAATACATGTGACATTCCACTCTTTTATTCAATAATGAGTGTAATTTTTACAGGGCCAGGAAGCAGCATGGAGCATAAATAGAACAATAGAAAAAGTGAAATATTTAGTAATTTTATATACAAAAGTTTTTAGACAGGGAACAAAATAATGTGTATTTAAGTTTAGGAGAAAACAGATGTTAGAGATTTGAAACTGACATTGGGTTTCCCATAGTTGTATAGTGTGATAGTCATTATCTTCAACAAGTATTTCCAGCTCTCCACCTTCAAGCAACGCAGTAGCATTGTCCTTGTGACCATCTGTAGTTTGGTGGGCCCTCATAATTATTTTTGCCCAACTAGAAGTGAGCAGAAAATATGTATGTTGTCTCAGAGAGGAGGATTTGGTTGTTAATGATCCAGAATTCTCTTTCCCTATGGCACGGAAGGAAATGTTTTGTTACTCAGTACAATGTTCACATGGCCTGGTTTGCCCTTACTCCACCCTAACTGTTCTTATCTTTGAGAACAGGACCCTTGGACCTTAAAAGTTCCTCTTCATGACTGGGTGTGGTGGTGCACGCCTATAATCCAAGTGGCTCGGAAGCTGAGGCAGTAGGATCGAGAGTTCAAAGCCAACCTTAGCAAAAGTGGGGTGCTAAGCAACTCCGTGAGACCCTATCTCTAAATAGAATATAAAAAAGAAAGAGCTGAGGATGTGGTTGTGTCCCTGGGTTCAATCTCTGGTACCAAAAAAAAAAAAAAAGTTCCTGTTCTTAACAGGGAGCAGTGAGCAGTGTTGCACACCTACAATCTCAACTACTAGCTAGGCTAAGGCAGGAAGATCACAAGTTTGGGACCAGCCTGGAAAATTTAGTGAGATCTTATTTCAAAATAAAATATAAAGGGCTTCATGATATGTGTGTGAGTGTGTGTGTGTGTGTGTGTGTGTGTGTGTGTGTATTATATATGTATATACATTACATATTATATATGTGGCTGGATATGTAGCTAAGTGGTAGAGCACCTGCCTAGCAGGCATGAGTCTCTGAGTTTAATCCCTAGTACTGTTAGCACAAAATGACCGAGCTGGGTACAGACTTCACGGATCAGCAAAGCCTTTATTCAGCAGAGGAGTCATGCATTTGGTAGACACACTTTCTGGGTAGAAAATGAGACCCTGGCTAAAGGAGGAATCTGTGCTTATATATACTACACTGAGAGATGACTTAATCATTGACTGAGCATGTCAGTTTGAGCACTCAGGAAACAGGTTATGAGAATATGAAATTCGTTTTTACTGGACAATGTTTTTACTTGGGGAAGAATGGAAGGTCTGGGGGATCAGTGCTCAATGCTTATCTCTTTCCCTTCAGGGTCACATTGTACTATCACTGGGAAAGGATTTATTTGGGGAAGGATCAATGCTTTGGCTTCCTCCCAGAGACTGCCATTTTAGACTTGATGGATATCCCCTTCCCAGGGATTGTCTTTGTCACTGGGAGGGGATGTACTGGGGAAGGACCAGTGTTATCAGTGTTTGGCCTTATTCCTCACTCCCTCTTCCTAGGCCACACTGTTTTGGGGTTTATCATTTTTTCCATATCTTACAAGTACCACACACACACAAAGATCCTCTTCATGATAATTGGACTGAAGCCTGTCAGACCCCAGTGGCCACCTTGGTGACCTCTAGAAGACCTCAAACTTCATTATAACCCAGTTTCTAGTATCAGTGATGCACTTACCAACTGCCAGGACAGGAAGCACCAGAACATAAAAGGAGCAAAAAGCAGCGGCCTCTGAGTTCTGGGTAATTTCTGCTTGTTACAAGAAAGGACAAGTATCCCTCCCCTTTATCAGTCTATCCTTTCCCCTCCTTTCTTTTGCCCTATACTGATGGCTTCCTCACCTCTAACAGGTCAAGAACTTGGGTTCCAAGCAAGGCTCTCTCTTTTCCATTCTTTGGCCACTGAAAAATGTTGTGTTATTGACACTTCATCTTGGTTTCATCTTTGGCTTCGCAGGCCCTGAATAAAAACCTTTCTGGGGGTCTCTGTCTTAAGAGAGAGGCCAACAATTGTAGGCAACAGTTTGAGATGATAGCTGTGCTCTCACCTTGGATCACTGATATACTCTGGATGTTATGTAGCATGAATGCTTTTAGGTCATTGAGATGTAGGGGCCATTTATTACTGTTAGCATAATTTAATCTGTCCTGAAGAAATGAGATAATAATATGGGTATTAAAACAAAACATGACTTCAGAAAGTTGGCAGGGTGGATGGTGTCTAAGGACATCCCCATGGAAAAGTTAAGACATGGATGAGAAAGAGGAAGAGGAGATGAAAACAGGAAAAAGGAGATAGTGTTTAATGGACTTAATTTCCACCCCCCAACATGCAATTTCTCAATCATTCTCTGATTTGCTCTTCTAAATCTATTGATCAGATGGGCATGGTTGCACATGTCTGTAATCCTGCTGAGGCAGGAGGATCCTGAGTTCAAAGCCAGCCTCAGCAATTTAGCAAGGCCCTTTCTCTAAATAAGATATAAAAAGGGCTGGGATGAGGTTCAGTGGTTAAGTGCTCCTGGGTTCAATCCCCAGTACTTTAAAAAATAAACAAACAAACAAAAAAACGCCCCAAAACTATTGATCAGTGCTGCCCCATATGCATTCCTTTCTGTAGGACTGCTCCCTATGCCAATGATAATCTTGAAAACTGTCTACCTTTCTCCACCTCTATCTTCCTTTACTTTAGTCAATTATAGAGGTCAATGTGGGGAACTTAGAGGTTGACTGGCTCAAATTCTATCTACTATGCCATGCTTTGCTGCCCTTATTTATTTTAACCTGAAATTGATTGAACCCAGGAGCACTTTACCACCGAGCAACATCCCCAGCCCTTTTTTTGTGTTAAGACAGGGTCTCACTAAGTTGCCGAGGGTCTTGCTAGGAAGCCAACTCTTGCTTCTAACTTGAGATCCTCCTGCTTCAGCCTCTCGAGTAGCTGAGATTATAATCGTGAGCCATCATGCCCAGCCTCTTTAGTTAAACTTTGACTCATTTTTCTTATTGAGTTCTGCAGAGTAAGAATTACCTACGTCTACTTTTAAGGAAAAATTACCATGATATACAAAGATCATATATTATAGAAATATATGATTAATTGGGAGCAAAGAATCAAATACACCTTTAAAAACGAATTTAAAATATACTTACTTACAAGTTTACCTTTTAAATATGTTTTAAAAGTAGGTTCAGAGCAGGGTATGGTGGTTGTACATGCCCATAATCCCACTGACTCAGGAGATTGAGGTAGGAGCATTACAAGTTTGAGGCCAGCCTGAAAACTTAGCATCACACTGTTTCAAAATGAAAATAAAAAGGGCTGGGGTTGTAGCTCAGTGGTATATTACTCGCCTAGCATGCGCAAGACCCTGAGTTCATTCCCTAATACTGAAATGAAAAAAAAAAAAAGTTCTGAAATATTAAGTTTAGTGATCCTGTATTGATAAAGGAAAAAAAAATCATGTTTTATATATGAAAAGGGAAAGTCCAAAAGAATGTATATACAAATGCCAAACATATTCTCATGATTGAATTAAGCTTTCATAGTTGTGTACTTTCTAATTTCTTTTTTTATATTTAATTTTTTTTATTCAATAAATGTTATTTGTGTAATGCATAAAATGTTATGATTCATATACATATATTTAAAGGCACTAACTTAATTGACATAGCAATGAATCTGTAAAAATTTTAACCAAATAGATTATGCAAATTTTACAAGCTCCTAAGAAAATTGAGTTTTGTGTATTTGTAAGTGTTTGATTGAATTAATAGCCTTTCTAAGGATAGATCTTGGTCATTATGGTATCAAAGTCAAGTCATAATTCATAAATTTGGACGGAGGTTGCATGGCACAGGTGGTTTTTTTGGGATTACTCTCCAGGTTACTTGAGATGTATATCTTGTCCTTAACCTTAATACAGATATTTAATTTTTCAGAAATGTTTGCTGAGGGCATAGTCTATGTTGAGCATTAAGTTGTATATATTAGGTGGGGATATAAAGATTAATAAAATACAATCCCAAAAAGTTCACATTTTCCTATTTGTAAAGTTATCAAGTTGGTTGATTATTCACTTGGATGTTTTATTTAAACATAATGCTTTGCTCTATGGTCATTCCACATCTTTTGAGATGGTAAAAGGATGATCTACCAGGAAGATTTTTGGTCTCAGCACTTTTTTTTTTTTTTTTGTATTGGGGATTTAACCCAGGGACACTTAACCACTGAACCACATTCCCAGCCTTTTTTTTTTGTATTTTTATTTAGAGACAGGGTCTTGCTAAGTTGCTTAGGGCTTTGCTATTTATTAGCATTTTTGTTACTGATAATGCTGGCAAGAATAATTTCTATCTGCTGCTACCAGGACCGAAGGCTGTGTTTTCCAGTATTAGATACAATTAGCCAGGCTGGGTGTATCCTTCTTCAAAAAAATAATATAGCTGGATGCAGTGGCATAATCTCAGCTACTCAGGAGGCTGAGGCAGGCAGATCTCAAGTTCAAGGCCAACCTGGGCAACTTTGTGAGCCCCTATCTCAAAAATATAAATTTAAAAATGGACTGGAGATGTTGCTCAGTGATGAAGTACTTGCCTAGCATGGGCATAACCCTGGGTTCAATCTCTACTTTGCGAAGAAGAAAAAAGAAAGAAAGAAAAAAAAATCTATATCATCCCAGACAGTCTGTTTTAGAGATAACTTCCTCTCCTTTTTCTTTCCTCCTCTTTCATGATCTGCTCAGTTGGTATGGGCCATGTCTTTGTACCTTCTGCCACTCACTATTGTTCTTATGGTATAACAGATGGGACCAAGGGAAGGAGAGGAATCAGGCATATCTCCCAAATCTTCCTCCTTATTATCAAGCATCACCAGTGAGAGAAGTCTTAGGTTTCATTTGTGATTCCTCTCTTTCTCTCCCCTGTCATTTCTGCATCCTGCAGTTTCTGCCTCCGAAACAAAATGGTGGTAGAGATTGTGAGATAATTACTAAACCAGTTTCTGTTTCTACCTGGGCACAATCATAGACTCTATTTCCCTGTTTCCTTGCTGTTATGTGCAGTTATGTGACTTGGTTACAACTTTAAAAAAAAAAATTTTTTTTCAGTTGTAGCTGGACACAATACCTTTATTTAATTTATTTATTTTTATGCGGTGCTGAGGATTGAACCCAGTGCCTCACACGTGCTAGGCAAGCGCTCTACCATGAAACCACAATCCCAGCCCTAGATTCCAGCTTTAAAATGTGAGTTAATATGATGTATAACACTTTCAGACTAGTCCCATAGAAAGCACCCATAGGTGGTTGCTCATTTCTTTTGAGGCCCAAGAGGAGAGTCAAAAGACACAAACCAACAAAAATCCTTATTTTCTATGTGACCAGAGAGAGGCAGGTAAAAACACCAAACAAAATTCTACTGTATTAAACCACTGAGATTGGGATTTATTGTTACCCTAATTGACACAATACCACTAGCTGATAAACCCACCTCTATGTTAATACCTTGGCACCAGTAATCTTTTGCTTGGACAATAGCTTTCTATCTCCTTCCACTCTTGGTCCTTACAAGTCATTCTCTGCATAGCAGCTTGAATGTTCTTGTCAAATCACAGGAGGCTGGGAATATAGCTCAGTGGTAGATGCATGCTTTGCATGCACCAGATCCTGGGTTTGAATCCCAGCAACTGCCCCCCCCACCCCAAAAAGCATAAATTAGATCGTGTAACTCCCTACTTAAAAATTCTTTGAGTTTTCCTGTAGCAGCAAAAATAACATTAGTCTCCTGATTCTGATTTCCAAATCTTCCAGATTCCAACTTTTGTCTACTTCTCCAACTTCACCCACCCTGCTCTAACTGGAGCATGCCGAACTGGTGCTACTGCAGGGATTTTACAGTTACTGTACCTTTTTCTGAAATGATCTTCCCCTTCACCTTCTTTCTTGTATTCACATTCAGCTTCATTACAACCTCCTCAGGGAGGCCTTTCTTGTCCAATCCAGCATAGACTTTAGTCACTCTTTTTTTTTTTTTTTTTTAAGTAGGACCTTACTTTTTTATATGTCAAAGTTTATTGTGCTATAATTTACATGCAAAGTCACTCTTTGTAAGAATTCATTTTATGAATTCATTTTATGAATTCTGACGGAATACATTGTTTGATTACCACCATCATAGTCAAGATGTGGAACCTTTCCATCAACCCTGTGTACCCTTAGTATCACCCTATTTTAAAGCTCCGTATTAAATTTATTACAATCAATATTCTTGCTTGTTTATGTATACGCTCGTATTTTCAGTTATGTGTTATCATTTTGCTAGAGTAAAGGGGTCTTATCTCATGTTTCACCTTTGAATCCACAGTGGCAAAAATATGCCTGACATATCATAAACTCTCAAAAAGTGTCTGTTGGACATTATTATCCTATGTACATGTATGATTACACGAATGGTGTGAATCTACATCATGTACACCCATAGACATGAAAAGTTGTACCGCATTTGTATACAATGAATCAAAATGCAGTCTGTAAAAATTTTTTACAAAGTGTCTGTTGAAGGAAAGAAAGGAGGGAGGGAGGGAGGAAGGAAGGATGGAAAGAAGAGAGGGAAGAGCTGGCTTCTGTCTTCATATGCCCAATAGGGGTATGTAATATAATCCCTTTTAGAGTGCTTGTGAGGACTACAGGAGATGTTGACTCTAAAAGTTCCTATCATTGTGCCTGGCATTTAGTTGGTGTAGTTCTTATTGCCTTTGAAGACAGTTTATCAATCTTTTTGACCCATATGATATTTTCAATAGGACTGGTCTTCTTATTCTTCTTTTTCCTACTTTGTTTCATGAATTTGCCCTCCACTGGTCCAGGGTTTCTCTCTCACTAGTGTCAACTCTTTAAGTCAGGGTAGTTCCTGACCTCCCTCAGCAGCCTCCATAGTAGCACCAGAGAGAGGTGTCAAGACTCCTTCCTATGGTGGGTGGCCTGTGATTACATGAGTTTCTTTCACAGGACGTGCTGGATTAAGTAGTGAGATAAGGAATTCTTTGTTGTCTCCTGTTTGTATGGCACCAGTGATTCAGCAGAGAGGTTCTTCCTGTGCCTATCAGGAATACCAGTGATTTGGGAGGCTGAGACAGGAGGATTGCAAGTTTGGGGACAGCCTCTGCAATTTAGTGAGACTCTGTCTCAAAGTTAAAAAGGGACGGGAATATAGCTCAGTGGTGGAGCATTTGCCTAACATGAGCAAGGCCCTGGCTTAAATCCCCAGTACAGGAAGTAGGGGTGGCCAAGGGAGGTTGGGATGGTGGTGAGAGGGAGGGGGGTTGTCCTGCTGTGAGATTCCTGGATTCTCTCTAGGATTTACTTCCCCCTATAAACCCTCTTTGTTGCTCAGACTTGGCCTACACTGTCAGCCCTGGTGTCCTCTCAAGTGACTATCCCGTAGCTGATGCTAATTAGACCCCAGGCCTCAGTGTTTGGGTTTCCTATGGTATTCGAATGCAAACACCTTGTCTCCGTTCTCCACCCTTCCTCTCAGGGGGAATTCTGCCTATACTCTGGATCTTTCTTTTAATTCTTAGCTAATTTATGGTGAGGACAAAGCTCCAAGCACAAATTTTTTCTCTTGAGTAGAAATATCTTAGAAAATATACAGCTTCCATGGGTGTTCAGTCTAAAATTGTTTATAATCATTTTAGAAGCAATCAGAAGCTATTTGCTGAAAGAAGCCTTTATACCTATTTAAGACACCGGCATCGTACCACCAGTGCTCAGAGATGTTGATGGCCTTGGGATCAAGGAGGAGGCTGGCACATTAATCACTGCTGTGACACCCTTGACAAGGAAGATAATATTCCACATATTGAGATGAAACATAGTAGCTAATAGTGATAAATGCAGTCTTTCAACACAGAATTATCTTTAAGCTGTATTAGTATCTTGGCAAGATAAATTTGCCAGGGCCAAAATGTTCAGAGTAAAGGAAACGCATTTTCTGAGGTTGAGAATCTGAAACAGATCTTCTTTGGAAAACAGCCAGTTCTTCATTGGAACAGTAGCAAACTGGGGCATAGTTGGAGAGGCCAGCAAGCTTTAGCAAGGAGGCCTACTTCTCTTTGCAAAATAAGGACTTTGAATTTTATCCAGAAGCCTAGGGGACACCTCTTGAGGGCCAAGAAACTTTTTAGAACATTTTTTTTCTTCAGGTTATATGAATCATTTTACTTTCATTTTCTCATTCCTTAGTTACTTCAACCTTTATGGCCGCAGGATTGCAAACTGTCGGTTGAGTAACTTTCAACACAAGCTTGCTTCCTTCCTTCCTTTCTTCCTCCCTCCCTTCCTTTCTTTCTATTCCCTTCCCATCTTTCCCTTCCCTCCCTTCCCCTCCACTCTCTCTCTCTCTCTCTCTCTCAGTCACACACACACACACACACACACACACACACACACACATACCGCTTGAGGAAATAAAGAGAAGGAAAACATCCCCAGAGACAGTAATGCATTAAGGATTTTCCAAAGGAATTTCCTCTCTTTCCTCTCTTGGTTTTGTCTCTCCCAGCAGATCAGAACAGATGTGTTCAGATGTGTTCAGCAGAGTGTGAGGGCGTGCTGTACTCCCTGCCAGGACTTCCCAAAGGAGAAGAGATGGGGAGATGGAAGAGAGACTTTTGAGGGAGGAGAAAGTTACTCTAAACCAGGGAAGAGGAAGAGGAGACTCAGAATGCAGACAGATATTTGCTTCTCTTCCTTCACTTAGTTAACCCTAGTTACTGCCAGCTACCTGCTGCCTTCAGATCTTCTTGTCATTGTTTTTTAAATCCTCTTTGTGGGTCATGGTGGCACATACCTCTAAGCCCAGAAATTCAGGAGGCCGAGGTAGGAGGATTACAAGTTCCAGGCTAACCTCTGCAATTTAGTGAGGTCCTAAGCAAATTAGTGAGAGCCTGTCCCAAAATAAAAATAAAAAGGGCTGGGGATGTGACTCAGAGGTAGAGCACCCCTGGATTCAATCCCTAGTTCCAAAAATGAATAAGTAAATAAGAAATAATTTTGAAAAACCTCTCAAGCTAGGGGTATAGCTCAGTGATAGAGTGCTCACCTGACATACCTGAGGTGTTGGGTTCAATCCCCAGCAATACACACACAAAAGCCATCCCTCATTTCTATCACTCTTCCTGCTGTGCTTGTACATGAATGATTTTAGAAACTTATGTGCAAAAATGTCTAATATTACTTCTTTATGAAAATTGATATTTTCCTCAAAATAGTCAATATAATTATCATAAGAATCAAGTAATTACAAGTTGTGGTGTGACATCTCTGGTTACTTGCCACTGACCATCTCACACCCATTTTCCATTCCTTGCTAACTTGGTATGTCACTCTTGTTGGTTTGTTGTTTTATCTTTGTGTGTGTGTGTGTGTGTGTGTGTGTGTGTGTGTGTGTGTGGTTTGGGTAGTAGAGCTGCAGATGAGCTTTGCTTATCTTTTCAAGTGATGCATCTTTGTTTTCAGGCACTATTTCCCAACTCTCTAGCCACCTCAATCTCTCTATTGCGGGAATAGCCTTTGTCTTTCCACACTTTTATATTTTTGCAGTGTTTATAATCGTGTTATTCAGGAGTAGTGTCACTGCATATGTTTGAACTCTGAAATCCTATCCAAATACCACCTTCTTTGTGCAGTGTTCTCTTGAGCAATTAATCTCTTGAATGCTTTCTTTCTCTATGTCCCCATCACACATGGGACATATCTCTAATATGCATACTTATTTGTCTTTCCATCATAAGCTGTGATGATGTGTATGGATGTTTTAGGATTTTTAATATATAATGACAGTTACCCTCTAGTTCAGTACCATTTTTCTTTCACTCCAACCATCACTGGATACCACAGTTTAAAAAATCTTTGCTAATTTAGTAGATCAAAATTGGTATCTCATGAATGAAACAACATTACCCTATGTAAATTTATGATTACACAAATGGTATGCCTTGACTCCATGTACAAACAGAAACAACATGTATCCCATTTGTTTACAATAATAAAAAAAAGAAAAAAAATTGGTATCTCATTGTCATTTTAATTTATGTTACTATGATTACTTTTGAAATATTGAACAATATGTTTTGCATAGTAAGGGCTATTTCTGTTTTGAAATAATCCTATTTTGAAGTCAATCCAATTCTACTGTTTTATAATGTTGTGCCTCGCCCATCTTAAGCCATTACCCCATCAGCACCTCTGGGGATTATTTTGTAAAACATTGCACTGTGGTGATCTGATTGAGTTTTTTCATGGGAAGATACTATTAAGGAAATAACATGTTCCTGGAAAATGGTAGCACTGAGCCAGTTCTTAATAGTTAACTCTGCCCAGTCATAGTCATGATACTTCTGAATTACACATCGCTACTAGTAAGTCCAGTAAAAATTTATTCTAAATGACGTATTGCTAATAAATCTGGATAAAATTTGAAAAGTCCCTGGGAGTCAGTGGATAGCTGTTTTTTTATGCTGATAAAAATTTAAAGTACTTTTATATATTTGTGTTAAATAATATTATTAGGAAAACAAGAAAGGGATTTAGAAAATAAGAAGTTCGTCAATATTTTATTTCATATGAATGGTAATTGTTCCCTGTTAATAACAATAAATGATGAAACGAACAGTGACAATAACTAAGATACATTAGGTGTTTAAAAGGTAACAGACATCCAACTACTTGGGAGACTGAAGCAGGAGGATTCCAAGTTTAAGGCCAGTCTGAAAAACTTAGTGAGACCCTGTCTCAAAATAAAAAGGACTGGGGATGTAGCTCAGTGCTTGCCTAGCATATGTGAGGCCCTGAGTTCAATCCTAGTCCTGAGGCAAAAAGAGGTGACAGTCATTATCCTAAATGTTTACATGTTTTAACAAATTTAGTCATTATAACATTCTCTACCTCCTCTCTTTGCTTTATTCCTGAGAGACCAAGATTTATAACCCAGCAACAAGAGGGTCTCTTGCTGTCTGACCTCAGGGGTTAGTATGGTCAATGGGAAGTACAGACAGGAGATTGGAGGGAGGCAGGAGGAGAGAGACTGGGATATTTATTTCCTTTCCAGGTTGAGGCAGTTTTCTGTATCCTTTGCTACAGCATGGAGCCCTTGTCTTGTGACTGCCTGCATATAGCTACTCTCTGTGTGCTGATAACATGTTCTTCCCTTCCTGCCTGGGTGGTAATTTTGCTCTGCCCAAACCTTTATATTCAGTCCTTTTAGGAAATCTCCTCCATTATTCTCCTGGAATGTATCATCTCTTTTTACCAGGATTCTGACTGAAATACTTGATTGGCAGTTTGGTTGAATATAGAATTTCCAGAAATAAGTCTCAGAATTTTAATGACATTGCTTCATCGCTTCTAGCTTCCACTGTTGCTGTTGAGAAGTCTGGTTTTTTTTTTTTCAGGGGGAGAGGTGTACTGGGGATTGAACCCAGGCCTCAAGCATGAGTGCTGTACCACTGAGCTGCATTCATATCCCTTTTTATTTTATTTTGAGACTGTTGTGGAGGTTGTAGTCCTCCTATCTCACCCACCTGCAAATAGCTGGGACTGCAGGAGTGTGTCACTGTTCCTGGCTGAGAAGTCATGTTTTGATTTTTACCTGCCTTACCCTAAGATCTCCTAATATATTCTTTATGTTGCCAGTGTTCTGAATTTTCAAAAAGTTGTGTCATTTTGGAAATTTTTCCTCCAGGGTGTTTCATGGTGTGTTCTTAAAATATGGCTATGCTTTTTAGTACTGGGAATTTTTCTTGATTACTTTTGCTGATGATTTCTTCCTCTCTGTTTTCCAAGTTCTCTTTTTCTAGCATTCATATCACTACATATTAGATGTTGGAACTTCCAGTATTACCCTCTACTTTTCCTGATCTTTTCTTTTTTATACTTTGATCTTTTAACTTTACTTTCTGACTTACCTAAGTTTATCTTCCAATGTTTTTGTTGAGTTTTTCTTTTCTGCCATCACCTTTTAAAAAAATTTCCAAGATCTGTCTTCTACTTCTTGAATAGACTTTTTTTTTTTTTTTTTTTTTTTTTTTTTTTCCTGCTAGGGATTGTATCCAGGACCTTGTACATGCTAGGCAAGTTCTCTACCACTGAGTCACATCCTCAGTCCTCTGATAGATAACCTCTTGAAGTGAACCTTGAGTTTCTGGGCACAATGGAATCTCACCTGCCTAGATGCCTGCCTGTTGGAAGGTGACTGAAGTTTCCATTCCTAGGAGCAGCTGGAGTAAGGCATAAATACTGCTTCCTAATGGCCTCCAGACGCCATTTGAGAAGCTCTTCCATGCTATTTTCATAACAATTTTCCTCTATTATTTCAAAAGGGCAGTAGCCAAGCTGGTTAGAGTTGAAAAGTGGATCTGGGAGTAATGATTCCTCAACAGCCTTTCAACCAATCCTGTTAACCATTTATATAAGTGTCTGACTCTATTAATTTTTTCCTTTTCTCTACAGCACAAGCTAATTACTTCTCTTGCTCTCTCACTACTAATATAGGACTTAACTTTCTTTTCTGTTAAGGTGGTTGCCACACTTACATCTGCCTTCTAGCTTTCAAAACCTTAATATTAGATAGAGATCTTTAAAAATATAACCATTTAGTACCTTCTAAACAGTATTTCAGGCAAGAGAGGATATTAAGGTGTTTGTTAAACCCACCATATTTACCTGTTGATTGTAACTTTCTATGGATAAAAAAAGCAATCCACATCAGTCTGTTCTTTGCTTTCTATATAAGCACTACCTTCTCCAATATTTGACTTTTTGTTGGCTGCTGATGAAACGAGGTAACTTGGTAATTGGTTGAGACTAGAAAGATATCTTATTTCAAGGAAATGAGCGGTCTTATGAAAAAGGCAAGGGTGACTTAAGGACGGTGCTCTGAGTACTGCTAGATCATTCCAAATCAAGAATTTAATGGTATGTTCCTATTAGGGCAGGCAGTTTGTCCTTGGCCATGGCCACCATGCCAACTGTGGCATTTTGTCTCAGTACACTTATCTACCTTTTGAAAAATCTCCCAATACATGTACTCTCAACAGTTTCACCTTGGACTTGACAGATTCTGAGGACATTTGATCTTGGATCACCCTTTTGGACACTCTCCTCTATACTTTGTCATGAAAGGGATGAAAGTGGGAACAGATGGAGGTTGGATTTATCACTGAGGCAGAGACCTCGTTGTCCTGTTGAGTGACTGTTGCCTGGGTTTCTGTTTGACCCAATCACACGGTCACCCCTGAGCTGATTTCCATTTCTCAAGCCTTCCCATCTGGCCTTTCATTAATTCAGTCAGCTCTGATGACCTTCTAATAAATTTTCCTTTTTTTTTTTTTGATTTCAAACAAAAGCCTTGACAGATAAACACTGCAACCACAGGAAGGAAATTTGCAAGTGTCACAGGAAGCTGACAGGTGGGATCAATAGATAAAAATCCAATAGGTCCTCAGAAGATAAATTTAAAATGCATGCACCATTAGGAATGGATTAGTATTTTCTGACTAGGAAAACAACGGTTGACTTTTTCAATCTCTTCTGCTTACAATCTAAGAGTAGGGCAAAGGCCTACTTTGATGCCTCTGAAATCCCATGTTTGTTCTACCAGAGCCAAAGGGAATGACTCACTAATGAGGACCATATTTGCCTTTTTCTACAATGCCAAGGGAGTTGTTTAGTAATATTTGGAACAAAAAATCTCTAAAAAACAGTAGAAATCCAAAGGAGTCCCACAAATTAGATGAGATATACGATTTCTGAGCTAGCAATATTACACTATTCCTAGGAAAATCAAATAAATTCAGTTCAGTTATGACCTAATAGTAAGAGATATTTGATGTTGGCAGAGATTTAATTTCACACACACACACACACTATATCTTGAAATATAAGTACTATACAAACTTGGGGGATGATCTTATTGTGAAAATAATTTCAAAAAATACAGAAATATATAAGGTGGAACTTGAAACCCAAAAGTGACAGCCATCTTCACAGACCCTGAACAGAAGTAGGCCTCAGTGTGCTCAGTGGGAGCAAGAGGCTGTCCCTGAGAGCCACTGTGCATAGGTCGCCCAGGATGCCCAGTGTAAGTGAACCTGAAGACGGATCAACAGAGTTTGCTCAAAGAAAAAACGGACAGAAGAAAGATGTTTGTTGTTGTTGCCATTGTTGCTGCTGTTGTTATTTGTAATGAAAAGATCTTCAGTGACCTGAGCAACTTAGGGAGACACTGTCTTCACAAACAAGCCTAAAACACAAAAGGGAAATTTGGGAGCCTAGGGAAGTACTTCAGCTATAGAACATTTCCCTGATGCGTCTAAGGCCCTGGGTTCAATGGCCAGTATGTCCAAAGAACACAAAAAGAAACAAAGAAAAACAGGGCATGAGAGAATGTGGCCAACAATTCTGCCCCTCGCATCATGACAGCAAGAAGGCACTGGACCTTGAACCTGCCAGTCTCCAGAATGTGGGAAGGGGATTTCTATCTTCAATCAATCACCCAGTCCAAGGGGTTCTGTTAAGAGCAGCAGGAAGGGACCTTGGTGTGTGGCAATGCCTCCCTTCCTTCTCCTAACGGGAAGGACACTTTTGTTGGTTCTGGGATTGTCTGCTTCTGTATTGGATCCCTCATTGCTTTGAACACATCAACACACTGCCTTTTGCATGTTCCATGGTTTCTAGGGAGAAAACTGATGAGAACCTTGTGGGGAAATGATGATGAACGCTCTCTCCCTCTCAACCCCATAGGTGTTAATACCTAGGTCCAGAGCATCTTAGGGAGCAGAGCATTCTGTGATAGCATCCCGGCGTGAGTGGGTCCTGATCACCGGGAGTTGGAAGTGAGGGAATTGAATACTTTGAGTGTAGACATGATGAGGTCTTTAAAATCTGAAAGTTATTACAGATTTTCAGGAAGTAAATGAGAAGACCATTGAAACCTTGGACCGGTTTTCATCTCTAAACATGTAAATATGAATCTCCATGACCCACGGACACAGAAAGCTTCCTGGGTCCTTCCTTCTTATTATCATGCAAGTCAAAAGGGTGCAGGAGGCTCCAGAGTGAGAAGAACCCTGGGGCTATGCCCATGCTCGGCTGGGTCATTTCTTGCTCTGACCTCACAAGGAGCCACTGTGAGGTCACCTCGAACCCCTGGTATATAAGAGAGTGCCCGAGGGTGGGCTTTGTCCATTAAGTACAGGAAGCTCTTGGTGGTGACCTGTCGGACTCCCAGGTAGTTAGTGCGTTTGGTGGTTGGTGGTCGGTGGTTGGTGTTTGCGGTGGTTTGCTGTTGGTTTTTTGATTTGGGTTTTTTGTTTGTTTGTTTGTTTTGTGTTTTGCCTTTGTTTGTTGGTTTTGGTGTTTTGTTTGGGTTTGTTATTTTTTTTTTAGATAGCATCCTCAGTTGGTGTTCCGGCTTAGGATGCGCAGAGAGTGTAGTGAGAGTAGTGTAGTGGCGCAGGGGCCCGGCTCCTGCTTCGAGTCGGCCCTCACCGACCATTATTGTGTCCTGAGGCCCATTGGGGAGGGGAGCTTCAGCCAGGTGGTACTGGCCCGCCACCTCCTGACCGGGGTCAAGGTGGCGGTGAAAGTGGTGCCGAAGACAGAGGGGCACGAGCCTGTGCTCCGCGAACGGGAATGGTTGATGTCCCTGGAGCACCGAAACATGATCCAGCTCTTCCAGGTCATCGAGACCACCCGCAATATGTACCTGGTCATGGAGTACGCGGAGGGGGGGCAGCTCCGGCTTCGCATCCCGAGGGAAGGTGGTCTACCGGAGGTGAAGGTGCGCAGGGCGTTCAGGCAGATGGTGCAGGTCGTGCATTACTGCCACCAGAAGGGCGTGGCGCACCTCGACCTTAAGCCAGAGAACTTCGTGGTGGATGCCAGGGGCCACATAAAGCTCATCGACTTTGGCCTGAGCACCAGCATCACGCCTGGGCAGCAGCTGACCGGGTTCAGGGGCACTCTCCTGTACCTCGCCCCTGAAATCATCCGGCGCAAGGGATTCGAGGGCCCCCCTGCAGACGTCTGGAGCCTGGGTGTCACTCTTTATTTCATGCTCACGGGGAGAAGGCCTTTCATGGCGAGCACCAGTAAGGGGCTGCTGAATCTGGTCCTGCAGGCAAGTTACGACATCCCCCCGCATGTGTCCCCTGAAGCTCGCAGCCTCATTCAGCAACTCCTGACGGTGGACCCCACACAGAGGCCCACCCTAGAGCAGGTCATGGGGCACCCATGGCTGAGCCAGGGCGAGGACTCTTCACCCAGTTGTCCCAGCCAGCCACTCCTCAAGCGGCCCGACCCCGCCATCATGACCACGATGTTTGACATGGGTTTCGACCCCTACAACACCTGGGTGTCCCTGGCCAACCGCCAATTCGATGAGGCCATGGCCACCTACCTTCTCCTGCAGCACCAGAGAAACCGGGGGGAGGGCTGCCCACTCCAGGCAAAGCCTGTGCGGCGTCCAGTGGCTGGGCCTCGCCCAGGGCCGTCGGTGGATCCTCCCAGTGTCCACCCCAACAGGTGCACCAGTGAGCCTGCCCTTCTCTTGCCCCGTGAACCGCAGCAGCCCGAGGAGGCCAAACCCGCAGGCCAGAAGGACGCTGCGTGCGCCAGCGTGCCGGCTATTCCTCTGCGCTTCCTCCACGAGAAGACACCCGCTCCCAGGCTCGCCTCCCAGCAAGACTCTGGGCCCAGCCCTGGTAGGCGGGGAGCAGAGGGAGACAGCTCGGCCTCCCAGGGCACCTCCACGGGGCCAGCCCACGACAGAGGCAGGGGCTGGAGGCGGGTCACCAGGAGGATCGCCACCTGCCTTCGTCGACTCTGCTACTGCCTTCCGTGCGTCCACGGGCCCGCCTCGAGAAGAAGGGTGGCTCCGGCGGACGGAGGCCACAGACCCCCTAGGCTCCCCAATAGCGTGGTTCCAGAGATCGTGTCCACGTGACACAGCCCGATGGACAGTCAGAAGACCCCGAGCTCTGAGCATCCCTCCATCACCGAGCGGACTCAGCTTCAGAAGTGAGGCGTGCCCACTGACTCAGGCTTCTGGGACCGAATTCTGCCCACGAGCACATCTCAGTGCTCCAGGACTCTCCTCCACCCCCACCTGCCAGAGACCTCAGAGACTTTTCCCGAGGACGCTTCCTCCTGTCCTGCTCTTCTCTGCCATCGCAGAGATGTTTCTTAATAAATATGTTTCCCACAAATCGTGTAATATGATGGATGTTCCAATGATTTCTTTAAAAAGAAAAAGAGACTTAGAATAGGAGGAGGAAGGAAAAAGGAGGGAGCCTCAGGGCAAGGGCAGGAGCTCAGCAGCCACCCTGTCCAAGGCCTGGACCGAGGTGCCTTGGCTTACCCGTTCAGTGTCAGTGGAGACTCCTGCCCCTTGAACCAGTGTAGAACGGGACTCACACCTTGGGCCAGTGTAGATGGGGAACTCTCTTGCCTTAATTCCATTTGAGCTGATTGCTTTTGGCGGCAAAGAATCCCCCTCCCCGTCTTCAGGCCCCTCCCTGAGGTGTGTGGAGAAGGGTGAGTGGAAACTGTTGGAGAAGAGGCCTTGGAGACTCCAGAGTGTTCTGTGGCATCATCTCCATATTCCAATGTGCAGGCAAGGGAGAGGTGGGTCAGTGGTATGGGTGGGCCTGCCAGCAGCAGTGGCTGGGTGCTTCAGCACATGCCATGCAGCCTCTGTAACCCAGATCTCCTCTTGGTCGCTGCCAGAGGTCATGGAGTGTGAGCACATGGGATGTGGGGACTGGAGATATTACACCATATCAGTGTTACTGCTTAATCAAAGCTAAGGGCACCCAGGTGGAATTGTTCTTCTCTCTGGGTCGCAGGGACTCTGAATTTTGTAAAGTGAAGTGCGCACAAGCAAAGAGTAAGAAAGCCCCCTTTCAGTTAGGCTGGGAGGCCGCCTGCACCTGTGAACCCTGGTGTCTCCAAAGGGCTGGGACTGGCACAAGTACTCTGGCAGTTTCTTCTTGCCCTTCCCCTTAATGGGCAGAAGTGCATTCCTTATCAAAAAAAAAAAAAAAAAAAAAAAGAAAAGAAAAAAAGTATGTCCCATTTGTCATTTTAATGGTTTTCCGTTTTCTGGGAGGGCTTCTAGAGTTGTAAAATGATGAGCAGCTTCGAATCTGAAACAGGTCTTCTTTGGAAAACAGCCAGTTCTTCAGTGGAGCAGTGGCAAACTGGGGCATAGTCGGAGAGGCCGGCAAGCTTTAGCAAGGAGGCCTACTTCTCTTTGCAAAATAAGGACTTTGAATTTTATCCAGAAGCCTAGGGGACACCTCTTGAGGGCCAAGAAACTTTTTAGAACATTTTTTTCTTCAGGTTATATGAATCATTTTACTTTCATTTTCTCATTCCTTAGTTACTTCGACCTTTATGGCCGCAGGATTGCAAACTGATTGGCGGTTGAGTAACTTTCAACACAAGCTTGCTTCCTTCCTTCCTTCCTTCCTCCCTCCCTTCCTTTCTTTCTATTCCCTTCCCTTCTTTCCCTTCCCTCCCTTCCCCCCCCTTCTCTCTCTCTCTCTCTCTCTCTCTCTCTCTCTCTCTCTCTCACACACACACACACACACACACACACACACCCCGCTTGAGGAAATAAAGAGAAGGAAAACATCCCCAGAGACAGTAATGCATTAAGGATTTTCCAAGGGAATTTCCTCTCTTTCCTCTCTTGGTTTTGTCTCTCCCAGCAGATCAGAACAGATGTGTTCAGATGTGTTCAGCAGAGTGTGAAGGCGGGCTGTACTCCCTGCCAGGACTTCCCAAAGGAGAAGAGATGGGGAGATGGAAGAGAGACTTTTGAGGGAGGAGAAAGTTACTCTGAACCAGGGAAGAGGAAGAGGAGACTCAGAATGCAGACAGATATTTGCTTCTCTTCCTTCACTTAGTTAACCCTAGTTACTGCCAGCTACCTGCTGCCTTCAGATCTTCTTGTCATTGTTTTTTAAATCCTCTTTGTGGGTCATGGTGGCACATACCTCTAAGCCCAGAAATTCAGGAGGCCGAGGTAGGAGGATTACAAGTTCCAGGCTAACCTCTGCAATTTAGTGAGGTCCTAAGCAAATTAGTGAGAGCCTGTCCCAAAATAAAAAATAAAAAGGGCTGGGGATGTGACTCAGAGGTAGAGCACCCCTGGATTCAATCCCTAGTTCCAAAAATGAATAAGTAAATAAGAAATAATTTTGAAAAACCTCTCAAGCTAGGGGTATAGCTCAGTGATAGAGTGCTCACCTGACATACCTGAGGTGTTGGGTTCAATCCCCAGCAATACACACACAAAAAGCCATCCCTCATTTCTATCACTCTTCCTGCTGTGCTTGTACATGAATGATTTTAGAAACTTATGTGCAAAAATGTCTAATATTACTTCTTTATGAAAATTGATATTTTCCTCAAAATAGTCAATATAATTATCATAAGAATCAAGTAATTACAAGTTGTGGTGTGACATCTCTGGTTACTTGCCACTGACCATCTCACACCCATTTTCCATTCCTTGCTAACTTGGTATGTCACTCTTGTTGGTTTGTTGTTTTATCTTTGTGTGTGTGTGTGTGTGTGTGTGTGTGTGTGTGTGTGGTTTGGGTAGTAGAGCTGCAGATGAGCTTTGCTTATCTTTTCAAGTGATGTATCTTTGTTTTCAGGCACTATTTCCCAACTCTCTAGCCACCTCAATCTCTCTATTGTGGGAATAGCCTTTGTCTTTCCAGATGCTACTCATGGTCTTTGTCCCTCTCCATAGATAATCTCTATTAACAGATGTGTGTTTTCTTCCATACCTGACTGTGAGTTTTTATTCCTACACAGGTAGTCACACATTTACATATCTGTTATTCTTATGTATCATGTTACTCTGTGATATGCACTTTCATTTATCCAATATATCCTGAAGACATTTTCATATCAATACATATATATCTCCTTCACTTAAGACTACACTGTGCTATCATATTACCTAAACACAATTAATTTGGTGAGTTCCACTTATTGAAGTCTATTTATGAACTTACATTGTTTGCATTTTTCTTTATTATGAACAATGCCAACATTGATATGTTGTGTAATGTATATACTTTTCCTACATGATAAATTATTATTATTCCTAAAGGTAGAGTTTTTGGTTAAAGGTTGTACATGTTTAACATTTTGAAAAACCCTGTGTCTCCATCCCATAATCTTTCATAGTTTCAAATTACATTTCTGGGCTAACTCTAGAGTTTGGTCATCTTTATTCATATCTTTGATATGAAATTACTTGTTCAAGTTATTTTTCCACTTAGATTGGTTATATCTTTCTTATTGTTTGAGATGTTTTGTCATGATTTAAATATCTGGTGTCCCCCCAAAAGCTCATGTGTTAGAAAATGCAGGAATGTTTTGAGGTGAAATGATTGTATTATGAGAGACATAACCTAATCAGTGCATTAATTCATTTGGTGGATTAATGAATTGAATGGATCAGTGGGTGGTAAGTGTACAGGAGCGGCATGGCTGGAGGAGGTAGGTCATTGGCGCATGCCCTCAGGCATTATAGATGGCCACTGAGCAACTTTCCTCTGCTATGATGTTCTTCCTGCCTCACCTCAGGTCCAGAGCAATGGAGCTGGCTGATCATAGACTGAGAACACTGAAACCAAGATCCAAAATAAACTTTTCCTCCTCTAAGTCATTCTTGTCAGGTATTTTGGTCACAGTGATGAAAACCTAACAGAAATGTATTCATATTAAAATACTTTTATGATATGCAATAGAAATCTACAAATGGCAATCTCACCTCCTAATACCATTTTGCCTTAATTCAGCAAATGAATATAAATGTTTGATGCCTTATTCAACTTTTTAATATTGTTTGCGGAGTCCAGCAGTTTCAACTATTCCATGACCTGTGTTTTTCCATATCGATTTGAGAATAAGTTTGTGTAGGTCAACAAATACCCTAATTTTTAAAGTTATTAAATACAGGTCATTTAAAAGTGCTATCTTGGGAATGTAACCTTAGTAATTCGTTAATCTTTTAAAATCATTTGAGATATATAGTATGAGTCAAGTTAATGCGTAAGGCTAATGGACAGTGATTGAACCCCTCCTTGGGTTCAATTAATTTGCTTGAGAAGCTCATAGAAATCAGGGAAACACATTTACTGGTTTACTATAAAGGCTATTAGTAAGGATACAGAGGAAGACATGCATGGACAGAGGTTAGGGAGAAGGGGTGCAGAGCTTCTATGCCATTCTCTAGGAAACTTGATGTGTTTAGCTTTCCACAAGCTTTAGAACCCCATCCTTACAGGTTTTTATAGAGACTTCATTGTAAAGGCATGATAGCTAAAAGATGGTGGAGAGACTCAACAAAGTCTGTCTGTTCAGATTCTTCTTGACCTGTCTCTGCAGCGTTTCCCCTGCCCTAGGGTTTGGGACTCTTCTGGAATGGGGAGAGTCTTAGGATCTGCTATTGGACATAGTAGGTCAGAGTTATTAGCCAGGGACTGAGGACCAATGTGTGTGTGTGTGTGTGTGTGTGTGTGTGTGTGTGTGTATATATATATATATATATATATATATATATATATATATATATATAAAATCATAATGTTACAAACTGCTTTTATGCAAGCCATCATGTTTTCACCCTCATCTGTTTCTTATATTCAGAGACAATTTGTGCCTGCAAGTTTCTGGACCTTTAAAAGGTTTGGTAACCAACTCTCCATGCTTTATGGTATCTCTACTCTCATCCCTACCACAAACATCTAATTTCAGCTTCCTCTAGTCTGCTGTCAGTTACCACAAGTCTGTTTTGTTGCCATCTCTTGGCTGCTATTAGTGCTTCTTCCATTCTCCCTGTGCTTGTGAATTTTTGAAGTTTTCCTTTAAAAAATATATGTTTTTACTATCATTTCCATGAGAATTTGGGTGTCAATGAGAGTCATATTTGTATGGCAGTCCAAACTTCTTGCCTTATAAATGCATATGGTGATTGCTTCCAAAAGAATAATCTTATGGTGTATTCTTAAGGAGATAGAAGACAACAGCATCATTGTCTCCTAATTGTTCTTCACTATTTGTCGTCCTGGGTGTTTTTTACTAGTGGAATTTCCAGGTAGGCATAAGGCTGCCTTTGTGTGCAGGGCTTGGCAAGTGGTGATTTGATGGCCAAATTTAGAAGTGTCTATGTGACTAATATCTGGCCAATGAAATGTAAGGAAGCGATGAGTGTCAGTTTTTCTCTCTGGAACGTAGACATAGACAATTTGGATGCTGGTGGCAGAGCAACAAGAAATACCACATGGCAACTCTAGGGAGCACCAAGACAGGAAATCTTGATTCTTGACACTGTGAACTGCAGCATCCTTAAACTTGGATTGCATGTGGGAGAGATAATAACTTATTTTGTATAAAACTCTATTTTGGTATAAGGGATTGAACCACAGGGGCACTTAACCACTGAGCCACATCCCCAGCCCTTTTTATTTTATATATATTTTTTCTTTTTTTTATTGTAAACAAATGGGATACATGTTGTTTCTCTGTTTGTACATAGAGTAAAGGCATACCATTTGTGTAATCATAAATTTACATAGGGTAATGTTGGTTGATTCATTCTGTTATTTTTTCCCTTTCCCCCCCACCCCTCCCACCCCTCTTTTCCCTCTATACAGTCCTTCCTTCCTCCATTCTTGCCCCCCTCCCTAACCCTAACTCTAACCCTAACACTAACCCCTCCCACCCCCCATTATGTGTCATCATCCACTTATTAGCGATATCATTCGTCCATTGGTTTTTTGAGATTGGCTTATCTCACTTAGCATGATATTCTCCAGTTTCATCCATTTGCCTGCAAATGCCATAATTTTATCATTCTTTATGGCTGAGTAATATTCCATTTTATATCTATACCACAGTTTCTTTATCCATTCATCAATTGAAGGACATCTAGGTTGGTTCCACAATCTGGCTATTGTGAACTGAGCAGCTATGAACATTGATGTGGCTGTATCTCTGTAATATGCTGATTTTAAGTCCTTTGTGTATAGGCCAAGGAGTGGGATAGCTGGGTCAAATAGTGGTTCCATTCCAAGTTTTCTAAGGAGTCTCCACACTGCTTTCCAGAGTGGCTGCACTAATTTGCAGCCCCACCAGCAATGTATGAGTGTACCTTTTTCCCCACATCCTCGCCAACACCTGTTGTTGCTTGTATTCTTGATAATTGCCATTCTAATTGGGGTGAGATGGAATCTTAGGGTGGTTTTGATTTGCATTTCTCTTATTACTAGAGATGTTGAACATTTTTCCATATGTTTGTTGATTGCTTGTATATCTTCTTCTGTGAAGTGTCTATTCATTTCCTTAGCCCATTTGTCAATTGGATTATTTGCATTCTTGGTGTAGAGTTTTTTTGAGTTCTTTATAGATTCTGGAGATTAGTGCTCTATCTGAAGTATGATTGGCAAAGATTTTCTCCCACTCTGTAGGCTCTTTCTTTGCATTGCTGATAGTTTCCTGTGCTGAGAGAAAGCTTTTTAGTTTGAATCTATCCCAGTTATTAATTCTTGCTTTTATTTCTTGTGCTATGGGAGTCCTGTTGAGGAAGTCTGGTCCTAAGCCGACATGTTGAAGCTCTGGACCTACTTTTTCTTCTATAAGATGCAAGGTCTCTGGTCTGATTCCGAGATCCTTAATCCATTTTGAGTTTAGTTTCGTGCATGGTGAGAGATATGGGTTTAGTTCCATTCTGTTGCATATGGATTTCCAATTCTCCCAGCACCATTTGTTGAAGAAGCTGTCTTTTCTCCATTGCATATTTTTGGCCCCTTTGTCTAGTATGAGAAAATTGTATTTATTTGGGTTTGTGTCCATGTCCTCTATTCTGTACCATTGATCCACCTTTCTATTTTGGTACCAATACCATGCCGTTTTTGTTACTATTGCTTTGTAGTAGAGTTGAAGATCTGGTATTGCGATACCCCCTGTTTCACTCTTTCTGCCAAGGATTGCTTTAGCTATTCTGGGTTTTTTATTCTTCCAGATGAATTTCATAATTTCTTGCTCTATTTCTGTAAGGTACATCATTGGGATTTTAATTGGAATTGCATTGAATCTGTATAGCACTTTTGGCAGTATGGCCATTTTGACAATATTAATTCTTCCTATCCAAGAACATGGGAGATCTTTCCATCTTCTAAGGTTTTCTTTAATTTCTTTCTTTAGTGTTTATTTTATATTTTGAGACAGGATCTTGCTAAAGTTGCTGAGGTTGGCTTTGAACTCACAATTCTGCCTCAGCATCCTCAGCCTCTGGGATTACAGTTGCGTGACACTGCACCTGGCACAAGTTTCTTCTATGGATTTTTGTTCATTTTGTAGTCTGACACAAAGCTCTGTATATATATCTACTAAAAGACAAGTCTTATTTTGGCTCACAATAAACCAGTATTTTAAATATAAAAAAATATGTTGGGAATATCAAGAAAAGTGATAAAAAGAGAGGGTGAAAAAGAAAGGAAGAAAGGAAAAAGAAATTGTTAAGAATGGGTTTTCCCAGGGCTGGGGAGATAGCTCAGTCGGTAGAGTGCTTGCCTTGCAAGCACAAGGCCCTGGGATTTTTCCTATGAATGAATTTGTATTTCACTAAAATAAGACATCATTCCTCTAAGATTTATGGAACAAAGCTCTCATTCTGTTTTTGGAACCCTTTCTATAAAGATCTTTTGTGTGTCGTGTGACTTTTTTATTTTGATGCTGAGGGTTGAACCAGGGCCTCACACATGTCAGACAAGCATCCCACCACTGAGTCACACCCCTAGCTGGTGACATTTTAAAAATTTTAATATGAAAAGACTAGGGAAAAATAGTATTATGGTCTACTTAGTAGTTAGGTAATATATCAGGTTTATTTTTATTATTAGTAAAAAATGGAACTCCTTTTCCATCTAACTTTTAGTTAGACATGACATCAGCAACCCATTACATTTTCAACCCCTGAGGTAAGAAAAAAAAAAGATTAGATCTTTAATACTTTTAGTAACTCTGTTACAGTTCCTTCCCACAGACCTAACAGTCCTTGAGTAAAGTAAAACCACAGTTACCCTGTTAGGCGTTTCCTCTAATGTGCCACTTGCAGAAAAACCCCAATGGATTGACCTCAACTGATGTCGTTTTTAACAGCTTTTCCCTGGTGATTCAGCATCTTTCTCATATACTCCTCCACCTTGTCTAGGTTCTTGGGTTGGGAGAAGATGATGTTAGACGATTAAATTTTATTTAACATTGACTAAAAAATCCAAAGTGCTGATATTACAACTTTTATTTTTAAGAAATATGACTGGGCTACTCTATAAGATTTATTTTTATTTTCCTTGTTGTATTTATGGAAGTATAATTCACATAAATAAAATACACAGACAGTACATGTTCAGCTCCATGGATTTTGACAAAATGAGACACTGTCTACCTCCAGCACCTGAGAAGATTTCCTCGTGCTTCTTTCCAAGCAAATGTTCTGCTTGTACTTTGTTTTCTCCAAAACTCATGTTGAAATTCATTTGCCATTGTGAGAGTATTTTTTTGGGTGTGGGGGAGTGTACCGGGGATTGGACTTAGGGACACTTGAACACTGAGCCATATCCCTGGCCCTATTTTGTATTTTATTTAGAGTCAGGGTCTCACCGAGTTGCTTAGCACTTTGCTATTGCTGAGGCTGCCTTTGAACTCTCCATCCTCTTGACTTAGCCTCCGGAGCTGCTGGGATTACAGGCGTGCACTACCACACTCAGCCCATTGTGACAGTATTAAGAGGTGTTTAGGTTATGAGGAGTACATCTCATCAATGAATTAATGCCATTTTCACAGCAGTGGGTTGTTCCCTCTTTATTTTTAATTTCACCACAAGAGATGGTAGCAAGAAGGCCCTCCCCAGATGCCAACACATTGCTATTGGGCTTCTTAGCCTCCAGAACTATAAGACAATAAATTTCTGTTCTTTATGAATAACCCAGTTTGTGATATTCTAGTATAGCAGCACTCACCACACAGGCTGAGGCATCCTCCAAACCTCCAGAACTGTTCTGATATCTGTCACTGCAGATTGGTTTTGCCTGTTTTTGGAATTCAGATAAATGGAATCATGTAGTTTGTATTATTATTATTATTATTGTTATTTTTCCATGCTGGGGATTGAATCCAGGGCCTTCTGTATGCTGAGCTATAATCACCAAGCTACATTCCTAGTCCCTAAAGTGTATTCTTTTGTAGTTAATTTAGCTAATCATAATTGAGTGAAATTTTTTGAGATTCATCTATGTTGCTGTGCTTGTTGGTCACCCTCCTGCCCCATTTTTCACTGATTATGAAAATATTACAAATTTAAAACCTATTTTCCTGTTGACAGATTTTGGTAGGCAACTTTGGTCATGGCTCCCAATGACCGTCACTTCATGTTATCACATCCTCATATTATCCTCTCCTTGTGAGTGTGGACTGGATCTAGTGCCTTTATTATAATGAATAGAAAATACAATGACATTTCATTTCCAAGATTTGGACATAATCTTGGTGCAAAGATTGATATCATCCAAACTTAGGGACACTCTGGTTCTTCTTGCTTGCTTTCTCTTTTGAAGCAAGCTGTCATGTTGTGAGCTGCTCTTTGGAAGGCTCCATATGATAGGAACTGAGGAGGACTTCAGCCGACAGCTGATGAGGAACTCAGACCAACAGTCCTACAGCTTGTGAGGAAACGAACCTTGCCAACAACCAGCTCTGAATCAGATCCTGCTCCAAATGTGAGATGACTGCAGCTTCATTCAACGCATTTATTGGAATCCATGAGAGAAGAGACTGCTGCTTTTTTGGTGAGATTCCTAACCCAAAGAAATTGTATAACAACAAAAGTTTTAATTCACCAAGTGCTTGGGTAACTTGTGATGCAGTAGTAACTATTACAATAGACATGTACGCTATTTCTAATTTGGGGCTATTATATATAAGACTATTATAAACCTTCTGTTCAGTCCTTTTGTGAACTTAAGTTTTATTTAAAATTTGTTTCTTTTTTTTAATAAAAATTTGTTTCTTATAAACGGTATACAGTTGGATCCTGCCTTCCCCCACCAGCCTGACAGTTTCCATCTTTATTTTTAAATTTTTTTAACTTTAAAAATAAAGATGGAAACCAGTCTTTTAATTGGAGTGTTTAGTCTACTTGCATTCAATGTAAGGTACTGATATGGTAAGGGTTAAGTTTACATTTCATTATTTTTTTTATATCTGTTCTACTTATTCTTTATCTTTGTTTCTTTTCTGCCTTTTTTTGGATGATATCAATTAACTTAAAATATTTCCTTTTATCTGTTGGCCTTGTTAGCTAAACCTCTTTAGTGTTATTTTTAGTAGTTGCTCTAGGAATTACAATATCCATCTTTAATTTATCACTAAGTACAAATGATATTTTCCTATTTAATGAAAATATCAACATTTTATAACTGTGCAACTCTATTTACTACTCTAGTCTTTTGTGTTCTTATTGTGTTACTTCTACAATACAGGGCTATTCTTTTTGTTTTACATTTATTTATTTATTTATTCATTCATTCTCTTGGGGGTGCTAGAGATTAGACCCAGGGCCTTGTGCATGCTAGGCAAGTGCTCTACCTTTAACCTACATCTCTAGCCCTGATTTACATATATTTTATATATATTTAAAATACTTGAAGCAGAAAGAATAACAGTGTAGTGTGTAGTATATTTATAGCAAATATAATAGTAATATATGTAATTTAAAATAACATTTTAAGTTTTATTTGCCTAGATATTTATAGACATTTTGTCTTGGAAATACAGGATTCCATTGGAATCATTTTCCTCAGATTTTAGCTTGAAGAATTTCCCTTAGCATTTCTTTTAGTGTTGGAGAAAATTCTTTTACCCTTTGTCTGCCTGAAGTGTCTTTATTTCTCTTTCACGTTTTTGTTTGTGGGGGTGGATACTGGGGATTGAACCCAGGGGCTCTTTACCACTGACCTTTATCCTAGCCCTTTTAAAGTTTTAAATTTTGGGGCTGGGTTGTGGCTCAGTGGTAGCACGCTCACTGGGGTCCTGGGTTTGATCCTTCATAAAAATAAAATGAAAGTATTGTGTCCACCTACAACTAAAAAATATTTTTAAAAAATTTAAATTTTGAGACAGGGTATCATTGAATTGTTAAGGGCCTGGCTAATTTGCTGAGGCTGGCCTTGAACCTGTGATCCTCCTACCTCAGCCTCAGAAGCTGCTGAGATTATAGGCCCGAGCCACTATGACTGCTTGCTTTCATTTTGAAGTATAATTATAGCATATTATTAATTTCTCATTTTTGAAAGTCTCTCCCCACCATCCCAGGATTTTAAGGATATCATTCACTTGTCTTCTGGCCTTTATTTTTCAATGTCAATAGTAATTCATATTTTTGTTTCCTGTATGTAATTTTTTTATAGTTTGTTTTAGGACTTTTTATTTTATTTTATTTTATTTTCCAGTAGTTGGACTATAAGATTCTTAGGTGTGTTTTCTTTATAGTTCTCCTGTTAAATTTTATCTAGCTGCTTATATATATATATATATATATTTTTTTTTTTTTTTTTTAATTAATTTTGGATTTTTTTTTTTTTTTTTTTTTCAGTACTGGGGATTAAACCCAGAGCCTCACACATGGTAGGGAAGCACTCCACCATTGAGCTATACCCTCATGCCTAATTTTGAAAAAAATTTTTTTCAAAGTTTATTAACAACAGAAACTTATTTCTCATGGTTCTAGAGGCTGGGAAGACCAAGATCAAGGCACTAGATTGATTGTCTATGAAAATCTGCTCGCTGTTCAGAGTGAGGACTCAACACCTATTAGCTGAGTCTCACAGGATGGGAAGGACTCTAGGAAGAAAGAGCTCTTTGGGGTCTCTTTTATCAGGGCACACATCCTATTTGTGAGGACTCTGCCCTCATGACTTAATCACCTCTTAAAGGCCTCACATCCTACTGCCATTAGATTGGTGACTAGGTTTCAAAATACGTACTTGGAGGGAACACAGATATTCAGCTCATAGAAGCTTGCCGAAAATTTTGGAAAATTCTTGACCATTGTCACTGCGTGTATTTCTTCTGCCACGATCTTCTTCCTCTGAGGATCCAACTGCATACACATTAGACCATTTGTTGTCCATCAGTTTTTAGATCCTCCATTCTGTTTTGTTCACTCTTTTTTCTTTTTCTGTTTGACTTGTCTTCACGTTCATTGATCCCTTCCTCTTTTATGTTGGGACTGCTGTTGAGCCTATTAAAATTTACATAGTTTTAGTTTCTAAATTTCTAATATTTCTACTAGGTTCTTTTCTACAGGTTCCATTTCTCCAAAGATTTCCCCATCTCTTCACGTATATTGTCCAACTTCTCTACTAAATCCGAACGTATTTATCACAGCTACTTTAAAGTTCCTATCTTTGGGTCTACAATGTCAGCTTTGGGCTTACTCTGTTGACTTTATCTTCTTTAGATCTTGGATCACATTTTCTTTCTTCTTTATGTGTCTTGGAATTTTTTATTGTAGGACAAGGCATTTTGTGCAGAAGCCCAGTAAAAACAGAGGTAAACAATATTGCTCCCTATGTCAGGCTGGTGTTCTGGTTGCCCTTGTTTATCTAAGGTGGGGATTTCTCCTTTACTGCTCTGTGAGTATTTAATGCAGCTATGGGTTTCATCTCTTGTAGGACAGGCTTATCACTTTTGGGAATTTAGTAATCGAGAGGCTTTGGGAGGTGTACTTAATTCTTTGATATGTTTTAAACACTATGATTTTGTGACCAATATAGCTTTCACTTGCCAAACGAGTGGGTGAATATCCATCAGTACTTTCTAAGTCTTAATTTGAAGTAGAATTCTCTATTTTTTTCTTAACAGATTTTAACTGTGTAAATACAATGTGGGCTTATGTCACTCAAGAGTCAGTTTTTCTTTCCCTTTAAGGGATCAAGAAAAATTGTGAAAGATTTCGAAATGGTCAAAAGTATACTGTTGGTATTTTCAGTGGAATGTTAGGAATTACCTAGTATACTCCCTAAGTTTTCAGATTTTATGAGTGTTTCTGTTTTTTATTGTCTTTGAGCTATTTTACCACTTTTTTCTTTACAATTTTGTAAACTATATAAAACTGAAAATAATGCAAAATAATGCAATTTATTCTTATCTATAGAGTTGTAAATTAATTTTGGTATATATGTATATTTATTTATTTATTGTTCTGAGGATATTGGCTAGTTTTGTTTATTAGTTACTTTATCTCAGCATTCCTGATTCCCTGTGTCTGTTTGCTCTTTCAATTAGCCTTTGAACTATTTTATTTCATTTTATTTTTGGTACTGTGGATTGAACCTGGGGGAACTTTGCCACTAAGCCACATCCCAGCCCTTTTTATTTTTTATTTTGAGACAGGGTCTTGCTTGTCCCGGCCCATGGGACATCAACGGGAGACGGCAAACCTAAGAGAGAAGGAATGAAAGGGACAAGAGACACAGGGAGTGACAGCAAGACAGGAATTCTGATCAAGCTGCAAATTTTTATTGTTCTCACGGGTATTTATGCTGAGGGAATGAGGGGTATGACGAGGTGCAGGCTGGTTGGCCGTGTTCTTCTATTGGGCTCCTGATAGGGTGCAAGTTCGCGCTGGCGGGAAGGTGAAGTCCCGGAAGAGAAGCAGCTACGGCGCCATAGGCGCCATATTGTAGGAACTATCAGCCAGGAGTGGGGGAGGGGCGCTGCTGCTTATCATAAAGGTCAGAATGTTCTCAGAATGAGAACTTCTTGGTCCCTGACATTTCCCCCTTTCTTATATAAAATTATTGACCATTTTTCCATAGCCATATTTTAAGGGGGTGATAGAGGCAGGGGCGCAGCTTGCCCGAACAGGTACAGAGCTGGAGTGACAATCCCTCGGGAACTGCGCCTGTCTTAGGTTGTCCGTGGCAGAGCAACATCCTTACCCGTCATTGGATAATGAGGCTCTAGCCCTCATTTCCTGTCTTAGGTTGGTATGAGCTCTCACGAATCTTACCCGTCATTGGCTGTCCAGTTCAGCTCACAGGGGTGATGGTCTTTTAAGATCACCATCGCGATCCATCATCTCCAGTCGATGGTAATGAACCTGAATAGGTTTCGCCTGTATAGCCTCAATTTGAGCTCTAAGAAAAGCCATGATCTTGTTGAATATCAAAGGACCTATAGATACAATAAACAGCAAGCAAAGGAGGGGACCTAGGAAGGGAAGGAGATAGGGAAGGAGTCCACTGAATCCAGTTATCAGCCAGTGCTCGTCGGCGTTTTTCTAAGTCTTCCTGCAGCTGTTTGATCTTGTCCTTAACAATTCCTGACTTGTTGGTATAGAAACAGCATTTTTCCTGCAAAGCCAGACAGATGCCTCCCTGTTTGGCAGTTAGAAGGTCTAAACCTCTCCTATTTTGTAGGACCACTTCTGCTAAGGAATCCACCTGATCTTGAAGATCTTGTATGGTGCTTGAGAGTATCTGTACATCAGAAATCAATTGTCTGGATATGATAGAAGCTACCTGAGCAGGATAGACAGCAATAACTTTAGAGGATGTGGCGGGCAAATGAACCCAAAGCAAGGGGCAACCTTTATTTTTAAAATGTGGATCCCGCTGCCAGAATAGTCCTGTGGGTGTATGAGGGGTGTGTAATATAACCAAAACCAAAGGAAGGTTATAAGATATTTGTGTAACAAATTGTTGAGCAATGGCTTCTGTGACTTGAATTAATGCTTGCCGCGCCTCAGGAGTAAGCTCTCCAGGAGAAGAAGGGTCAGAATCTCCCCTTAAAATATCATTAAGAGGCAAAAGCACATAGGTGGGTAGTTTTAAATATGGTCTTAGCCATTGGATATCCCCTAGTAATTTTTGGAAATCGTTAAGAGTGTGGAGATGGTCCACACGCAATTGTATATTAGGGATTTGAATTTGATTAGTTTGAAGTTTGAGGCCCAAGTAGGTGTAGGGGTCCTGTGTCTGAACCTTATCAGGGGCTATCTGAAGTCCCAAGGCAGTAAGGGCTTTATAGAGATCCAAATAACAATTGTTAAGATCATAGGTATTAGGTGCAGCGATTAACAAATCATCCATATAATGTAATATATAAACTTGTGGCCACCGCTCTCTCACAGGGTCTACTGCTTGAGCAACATATTTTTGGCAAAGACTAGGGCTGTTAGCCATACCCTGGGGAAGGACCTTCCATTGAAATCTTTGCATAGGGCCCTGAAAATTGATGCGGGGAAGGCTGAAAGCAAAATAGGGTCTGTCCTTAGGATGTAAAGGAATAGTAAAAAAGCAATCTTTTAAATCGATGACCATTTTATAATAGTCCCTAGGAATAGCTACCGGTGTAGGGATGCCTGGCTGTAGTGCCCCCATCGGGCGCATAACCTTATTGATAGCGCGCAAATCCTGTAAAAGGCGCCATTTGCCTGATTTCTTCTTAATAACAAAAATAGGAGTGTTCCAGGGTGAGGTTGAGGGTTCCACATGGCCGGCTGTCAACTGTTCCTGTACTAACATGGAGGCAGCCTCTAATTTTTCTTGGGTATGGGGCCACTGATCCACCCACACAGGAGTTTGAGTTTCCCAAATAATTTTGTCTGGATGGGGTACAGGAGGGTCAGGGACCGACACTAAAAATCCAAATACCCAAGTCCAAATTTGTCTGTTTTTTGTATGGGCTGTACAGGCTCAACCTGTCCTTGTCCTAGCCTCCCAAGGCCTGTACCAGGGATAAAGCCCATATGAAGCATTTGATGAGTGACTAAAGAGTCGGGACTAGCAAGAATAACTTTCATTTGGCTTAGAATGTCTCGTCCCCAAAGGTTGACAGGGAGATCGGGAACAACGAAGGGGGTAACAGTTCCTTTATTTCCTGTGTTATCTTTTGTGTCAGTTCAATTAAGCACCCTGGAGCTAACTAAGGGGTTTTTTGATTGCCCTATTCCTTTAAGGTCAGTTAGTGATGAGGTGAGGGGCCATTCTGATGGCCAATATTTTTGAGAAATAACTGTGGCATCCGCACCAGTATCTAGGATCCCTTGGAATTTCTTTCCTTCAATAAATAAGGTAAGAGTGGGTCTTTTGTGGGAGATAGGTTGGACCCAATACACATCAGAGGAACCTAAAGAGGCTGTGTTTCGTGGTGAATTTTGGGCGGCGGGAGTGTTTCCTGAATTGAGGGGAAGGAGTATTAATTGTGCAATTCTTGTTCCTGCAGGGATGGCTGCTACTCCATTAATAGCTGTGGCCAGTATTTTAATTTCTCCAGTGTAATCATTATCAATGATGCCAGGGAAGACCTGAACACCTTGTAAGGTGGTAGAAGCTCTCCCAAGAATAAGAGCACACATATGAGGTGGAGGGGGGCCTACAACCCCAGTGGGTATTATTTGGGGTCCTTGCATAGAGTCTAATATTGTATCAGTGGAGGCACAGAGGTCCAATCCTGTGCTGCCTGGGGTAGCGCGTTGGAGGGAGGTGATTGTGGAGAAGGACAGGGGGACTGGATTGGGTTGGGAGTCTGAGAGGGAACAAACCTTATTGCCCCTGGGTTTGTTCTGGGGACGGTCGGGGCCAGGGGCTGGCCCCGAGAGGAGTTTCCCAAGAAGTTAGAGGGAATAGGCTGTCCAAGGGCATTGGTCTTAGATCTACACTCCTTGGCCCAGTGGCAACCTTTACCACATTTAGGGCAAAGGGTGGGCGGAGGTGGTTTAGCCCCTGTTTGAGGAGATATGGGTCCTTGACCCAGTCTCCCTGTTGGGCACTCTCACGCAAAATGGCCAGGTTGTTTGCAAGTAAAGCAAGTACGTGGGCCAGGGTTGTGAAGGGCCTTGGTGAAGGCGGCGCCAATGGCGAGACCCATGGCATGGACTGTTCCTACCCTGGCACACAGCCTAATGAAGTCAGAAAGGTCCCCTTTATCTTTGTGGGGCCGAAGAACATCTTGACATATCGGGTTGGCATTTTCAAAGGCAAGATATTTTACAAAGGAGCTCTCGCTTTCACTTGGTCCAAGTAAGCGCTCTGCAGCTAGATTAAGCCGGGCAACAAAGTCACTGTAAGGCTCGTCAGGACCCTGACGAATTTTTGCTAGGGAGGTGGTGGCCGAGCCCTTTTGAGGGAGCCGTCTCCAAGCGTGCAAACCAGCAGTTTGAACCTGTGCTAGGAGCCCAGTAGGAAAGCGCGCCTGTTTAGGGTTAGTATCAAATGGCGCATTACCCACTAGTTTAACATAGGTCCAGGATTTAGAGGAAGCCTTGGTTGAATTTTTGGGGGGCAGTTTCCCGACAGTATTCCCTAAAGTCTGCGTTCCACAACAGGAAGTCACCCGCACTGAGGGTGGCTCGGGCCAAAAATTTCCAATCATTAGGGGTGAGCCATTGTGTACTATGGTTCTCTAGCAAGGCCAGTGTATAAGGTGCAGTGGGGCCATACTGTGTACAAGCCTTTTTAAGTCTTTCAAGAAAGCGGAGGCTCAGCCTTTATAAGAACCAAGGGCTCCACTCTGTCCAGAGTTCGGCTCCTCCTCATCCCCTGATTCCTGGTCCTCCTCTTGTTCTCCCTCTGGTTCTACCTCTTGTTCCTCCCCTGATTCCTCTTCCTGACTTCCTTTTAAATTCTCTGCCTCAGTTTGGGGGGGCTGATCTGCTTGACTGCGAGTGACTGGAAAGGCAAGAACAGGCTGACCGCGCGGCTTCACCTTACGAGTATTAAGGGGTTTTGGGCCAGTTTGTGTTAACTCCATGCCCAAGGCCAGTGAGCGAAGTTCGGCATCAAGGGCTTTTAGTTCTTTTAAAAGTTGGATTTGTTCCCGCCTATGTTGGAGAGACTCGCGTAAAGGGGTTAGATTAGGCAAGGGAAGCGGGGAAAAAATGTCTGGGGGGGCAGTAGGTCCCTGAAGGGCCGGAGCACAAAAGGCAGGGGATATATAAGAGGGAGGTGGATTTTTAAGAGGTGGCAGGTCTGGAGAATGCTATCGAGCTGCTGCCTCCTCCAGGGTAGCCTCATCCTCTGGGGTCAACTCATCATGGGGATTTAAAACCGGATAAATCTTAGGGGGATTTTTAGGGGACTCCTTTGGTAAGGTGGGGTCTGGGAGGTTCCTGGGGTCTGGGAGGATCCTGGGGTCCTGAGAAGGCTGAGTAGGGGGCATTTGAATACTAACCGAAGGGCATGCCGAGGCGGGGCGAGAAGTGGATTGCATTGCCTGCTCCTCAATTTTTACAAGTTTTAAAGTACCACTGTCAAAGGGTGAACTTTTAAGAATCTCATTAATTAAATTCCAATAAGAAAAAGCAGTGACGGGCACCTTTTGAGGACCAAAAGTCTCATAATAATCTTTGAGGCAGTCTCCTACTCTGAGCCACTTTTACCATCAATTGACCCCTCAAGGGGAAACCAAGGACACAATCCTCTATGTATGAAAAGAATAATCTTAAATCCTTTTTCTTAACACGCACTCCCCGAGTCTTGAGGGCCTCCTTGAGACCCGTCAGAAACTAATCATGTGACAAAACTGCTTGTCCCATGGTGTGTCACTCACCTAGCGCCGGCCTCACTCTCCTCCTGGATCTGACTCCCGGTCGCGTTTACCGAGGTGATCCCGAATCCCGCTTGGCCAAGGCTTCCCCGGAGGGCGGCGTTCACTTCTCAAAGGTTCCAATCAACCACGTTGGGCACCAACTGTCCCGGCCCGTGAGACATCAACGGGAGACGGCGAACCTAAGAGAGAAGGAATGAAAGGGACAAGAGACACAGGGAGTGACAGCAAGACAGGAATTCTGATCAAGCTGCAAATTTTTATTGTTCTCACGGGTATTTATGCTGAGGGAATGAGGGGTATGACGAGGTGCAGGCTGGTTGGCTGTGTTCTTTTATTGGGCTCCTGATAGGGTGCAAGTTCGCGCTGGCGGGAAGGTGAAGTCCCGGAAGAGAAGCAGCAACGGCGCCATAGGCGCCATATTGTAGGAACTATCAGCCAGGAGTGGGGGAGGGGCGCTGCTGCTTATCATAAAGGTCAGAATGTTCTCAGAATGAGAACTTCTTGGTCCCTGACACTTGCTAAGTTGCTTACGGCCTCCCTAATTTGCTGAGACTGGCCTTGAACTTGAGATTTTCCTACTTCAGCCTCCCGAGTTGCTGGGATTAAGGCATGCACCACCATGCCTGGCTTGCCTTTGAACTATCTTTTAGGTTTTTTTGGGGGAGGGGAACTGGGATTGAACCCAGGCCTGGCACATACTAGGCAAACTTCCTATCACCTAACTACATTACTAGCCCAGCCCTTTCAAAAAATTTTATTTTGAGACAGGGACTCCTGAATTGCCTGGGTTAGCCTTGAACTTGTGATCCTCCTCCTCTGCCTCCTGAGTAGCTAGGATTATAGGTATGTATCACCATGTCAGGCTATTTTTTAGTTTTAATTTTTTTTTTTTTTTACATTTTACCTATTAAATAATTAGTTAAATAAAATCTTTGATATAGATTCATTTAATATTTAGTTGAGATTTATGACTTTATCATTTATAAAACGTATTACTTAGCAAGGCTTATCATTCTTAGTATGTCATCAGTCTGGAATTTGTATTTTCTCTGCTGTTCCAGGTCATGTATGGACCCCCTCCATTGTGTTGCTTTTTCCTGGGCCTCTTGGGCACAGGTCTTCAGTAGCATTTATTCCTCTGATTGTGCACAGATGAATGTGCACAAAGCATGGCTTCCTTTTACTGCTGTATTTCTTTATTTTCCACAACACCCCCACTTAAAAGGTTTTAGATTCTACTGAAGGATTTTGTTGGTAGCAGGCATCTATCATTTGTAATTAACCTGATTTTTTTCAAATACATTCATATTTTAATAGTGAAAAATCTTTCCTTTTCAATGAAGAATCCAAACCAACTTCCAGCTTCCTTGCTCCCAGGTGCAGATGTGGGATATAAATTATACCAGTCAGATGCATCACATTAAACTGGCACAGAAGTTAGTTTCTTGGTGAAAGAGACAGAACACAGAACATCCATTCTACTGGCATAGAGTGAAGCAGAAGCTGTATTGTGTTGGGGCTGGCTGCTGTGACCAATTTCTCTGTGCAGCAACAGCCTGTTTTACATAGGACTGAAGGCGGGCAATAGATCATTATACTGACACCCTTCAATGAATCATGCCTCTCTCTATGTCCTTATTATGTTTGGGTCTGAAATGTCCTCCCAAAAGCTCATGTGTTGAAGGCTTTGTTCCCAATGCAGCAGTATTCAGAGGTGGTGCCTTTGGGCGATGATGGATCATGAGGACTCTGACCTTGTGAATGGATTAATCCACTTATGGATTCATAGGTGAATGGGTTATTGGGACATATTAGAAATTTTAGGAAGTGGGGGCCTAGTTGGAAGAAGTAGGTCACATTCCCTTTGAAGGTTATATTTTGTCTCTAGCCCCTTCCTCTCTTTCTCTCTACTTTCTGGTCACCTTGAAGCGAACAACTTTACTTCATCATGCACTCCCTGCTGTGGGGTTCTTTCTCATCATAGTCCTAGAAACAACAGAGTTAAGTGACCACGAACCTCTGAAACTGTGAGCCAAAATAAATCTCTCCTCCATGTAAATCTATCATCTCAGGTATTTTATCACAATGACAGAAAGCTATCCAACATAGTCTTTATGTATCGTGACCTTGTAATCAATTAGAGACAGAAAAGGAAGGGTCCGACCTTCCCCAGAAGTTGTCTTTCTGCTTTTTCCTGGTGTTTTAAAAATAATTTTTTTCTTTGCTTGTATGTAAATTATTTTTACAGAAAACAGAAGCTGCTGGAGCCAGTGGCAGAGGAAGTTATTGTGACCAACTGTTCAGCTGACAGTCACTGCTGCTCTCCCAGATGTAGCCAGGTGGCATCGCTGGGCCTGTGGGATAAGATACAGGTGGGGCAGGGATGATGGGGGCCAGGACACCACCGGGGCTGCATCAGAGTCATTATTCTTGTAGCGCTAGCCACTGCTGCTTCTGCAGCTGCATGGCAACAGCTAAGGTTGTCATTATTGCCATGGCAACTAGTTTCAGCTGCTGCTTCTCTGGAGACCAACTCTATGGCTGTTGCTCCCCACCCTCACCCCCAATGTCCAGATCCAGTTGCCACTCCAGAAGTGTTGCTGTAGCACTGCTGCTTCTGTGACATCATGGCAACCACTGTAGCTGTCATTGTTGCCATAGCAACTGCTGCTTCAGTTGCTGCTGTTCCAAGGCCACCTTTTCAGCCCCAGCACTTTATATGCCTGGGTGGCATGGTGCTGCTGGCTTCCCTTAGGGCTTGCTGGGAATTTCCTACAGCTTCCTTGAGTGGTGGTAATGAGCATCTCTACCACCCCATGACAATTGAGTACCAAGGACACACACCACCATGACTAGCAGGATCATGCAGAAATTATGCAGTCAACAGCTGACTATGCACTTGTAAGAGCCCACCCCTCTTGCCTATATAAGCTGCCTTCCTCTCATCCTTAGAGAGCCAGTCCGGGAATTTTGTCCCTCACATGACCTCTCTTGTGCTGCAGCATAAGCCCCAATAAAGCCTCCCTCAGATGGTTTTATTTTGTGTGTTTGTGATTTCTAGCTCAAATTGAGCAGGATAAGCTGGTAGCAGTAGAACTGGTGACACTGAGAGAGAGCTGCTAGCACTCAGAGTTGAGTTAAAGGGTTCATACCTGCCATTTTGTGATTTCCATCTAAATTGAACTCTGAGTGGATTGGTAACAAATTCATCAAGAATTGGAGTCTATTTCTCTACCTTTTGGAACTTGGGATGGCCAAGATGAGTGAGGCCATCTTGGACCTTCCAGGCCACTCTGGTTTCCACCTGAACATAACCATGACAAGCAGTCCAGAGCTCATGTAAGACTGTCAGAACCATCCAGACCGCCAGCCAGCAGAATCAGAAGAAAAAAATAAATTGTTATTTCAAGTCACTGTTATGGTTTGGTTATGAAGAAGTGTCCTCTAAAAGTTCCTGTGTTGATGTAGGAATGTTCAGAAGTAAAGTGACCAGATTGTGAGAACTGTAACCTAATCAGTTCATTCTAGTTTGAATGACTGGGTGGCAACTGTAGGTAGGTGGGGCATAGCTGGAGGATGTGGGTCACTGGGGATGTGCCCTAGAAGGGAGCATCTTCCATGTACCACCTCCATCCCTCTCTCTCACCTTCCTAACCCTTCCATGAACTGAGCAACTTTCCTCTGCTGGGTCCTTCTCCCACGATGTTGTGCCTCACTTTAGGCTCAGAGTAAAGAAGTTAGCCATCTATGGACTGAGACTTCTGAAACCATGAGCCTCAAATAAACTTTTCTTCCTCTAAGTTGTTCTTGTTGGGTATTTTGGAACCAATGACACAAAAGCTTACTAATACAGTCACTAAAAAATAATAAGATGGTTTCAGGTGGTTTTATTATGTAACAATAGATAACCGAAACAGAAATTGGGATATTGCTGCAATAAAAAACTGAACCTTAACTTTGAGATTAGGCAGTGGACATAGACTAGAAGGTAAGAGATCATTAGTGGAGATTGGAAGAACAGCAAGGATAATTGCTATTGAGGTTGGAAAGGACAACTGGTTTAATCTCCTGGTGGAAAAAGAGACGCCATCACCTTCTATGATTTGGAAAAGAAAAAAAAATGTACCTAATAAAATTATAATTGGGTTATGAGAACATGAAGGTGCCAAATGACTATCTTTAACAAGAGGGTGTTAAAGAATGAAGGACTAAATAAGGAACCATTCTCTTTGCAAGAAGAATGCAGAAGAAATATAGGAATCTCAGGATTGATGGTTGAAAAACAAGACAGTTTCTCAATCCTCGATTCTAGAAGAGAAAACAAAACACAACAAAACAAAACAAAAACACAGGTCAGAAAGAGTAAAGATAAAATTAGAAGGTGCCTATATAAGACCTCTTGTTAAGAACCCTGAAAGCCTTTTTTTGTGGTTTCTGGTAGAACCTCAGCTAGACAAAAGATTTGGAAGACTTTTAAGGGTATTGTTCCATTGCAGCCTCGAGTGAGACCATAAGGAAGGAAAAATAATTTTCTTAATCTGTGCTTGTAATACACAGGGTCATTCCTTTCAACATGCTGGCATTGACATAACTAATGCACATTGTTAGTACATTTTGTGTGTCTCTCCTCTCTGATCCCTCTACTGACCAAGTCCAACAATTTTTGAAACAAGAAATGACTCCCCCCGATTTTTTTTTTTTTTTTTTTTTTTTTTTTTTTTACTTTCAAGTAACATGTTTAGCTCTGTGAAAATCCAGGTGAATTTTAGGCAAGGGACGTACTTTTCCCTACTCTGTATGTATTATGTGCTATTTGTTACTGCATTAAAAATGATCTCAAGCTGGGCACGGTGGTGCATGCCTATAATCCCAGTGGCTCGGGAGGCTGAGGCAGGAGGATCACAAGTTCAAAGTCAGCCTCAGTAATTTATTGAGGTCCTAAGCAACACAGTGAGGTTCTGCCTCTAAATAAAATTAAAAACAAAACAAAACAAAACAAAAAAACTGTGGATGTGACTCAGTGGTTAAGCGCCCCTGGATTCAATCCTCAGTACCAAGAAAAAAAAAAAAATTCTCAAACTTAGTAATTTATAACAACAAACATATCATACAGGTCTTAGTTTACTTTTGTTTTTTGGTAATGAGGATTGAACCCATGGATACTTTACTGTGGAACTACATCCCCACAGTCCTTCTTATTTATTTTGAGACAGGGGTTGGTCTCACCAAGTTGCCCAGGTTGGCCTTGAACTTGTGATTTTCTTGCCTCGCTTCCTGAGTCGCTGGGATTACGTAGGCCTGTGCCACTGTGCCCAGCTCTCATACAGTTTTTTAGTGAATCTAGAAGTGTCTTAACTGGGTCATTCTGGCTCAGGGTCTCTGACAAAGTCAGAGTAAAGCTGTTGGCTGAGGCTGTAGTCATCTTAAAGCTCAACTTGGGCTGGAAACCCACTGCCAAGTTCACCTGCATTGTTGTTGACTGGCCTCAGGTCCTCATTGACTGTAAACATATTCACTTCTGCTGTCCACTACTGATCACTCAGACCACCCTGTCCACAATGTCAGCAAGAACTACACAAGGTGTGGGCACCGGGAAGAGGGGAGCATTGTGTGATTTTTTTTCCCTGCTAGTAACATTTATCTGCCTTCAATATTAATAACTGAGGATTACACATAGGCTGTTGGTTTCTGTTCTCATCACATCTATACCCCAAACTCCAAAATCCAATATAAATTCAGATCCCTGTTTCTTTCCTGAGCATTGCTGAACAAAGAAAATAATCATGATACCTGGTGCCGCTAGAAGTTTCTGGACTTCTAATCTTCATTTAGTCTTTGTGGTTCTCCAACAAAACTTTCACTAAACTCTGTTGAGCAGCTTTCATTCATGCTTTCATCACAGCTACTCTAAAATTCTCCTCAAGCTTTCTATTTCATGCTTCTGCAGATAACTTGGCCTCTCATGTAATAAAAGCAAACAAAAAAACTAATAAACAAAACCAGACTACACAGAAGTGAATTTCATCACTTTACTGCCCAGGTCCCTCTCTTTTAAAAAAATTATAAGTTACTGTTCACACTTCTGTTTTCCCTAGTAATTAAATCTAAAATCAGAAATTACATATCTGAATGCATCAGCAACCTTAATAACCCAGTATTCCCAGTGAACAAAGTCTTATTGTCAACTGCATCATTGAATCTCATTACTATAGAATCAACATTTCCAAAAGGAAGGAGCCAGCTCTGCCAAATACCATCACTTACCATAACCAGCATATTTCCTAAATTAGAATTGTAGACAAGTGGTCCAAGAAGCAGCTGAATCTTGTTATTGAGTGTGTTTTGTCTCATCAGCACAGTGATTTAAAATTTTGAAATGTGTAAAGCACCATGGTACATACTTGAAGTCCCATCTATTTGGGAGGCTGAAGCAGGATGATTGCTTGAGTCTAGGAGTTCCAGGCTAGCCTGAGCAACATAGGAAGACTGTCTCAAAAACAACCAACCACCACCAATACCACCACAAAAATTTTGGAACATTCACAGGTAACCACTATACCCCACTGTACTAATTTTGTGTGTGTGTGTGTGTGTGTGTGTGTGTGTGTGCTACTAGAGATTAAATTCAGGGGGACTCTATTATTGAGCTACATCTCTAACCCTTCTTATTTTATTTTGAAGCAGGGTCTCGATAAGTTGCTGACTCTGGCCTTGAACTTGCAATCTTCTTGCCTAGCCTTCCAAGTTGCTAGGATTACAGGAATGTGCCACTGCGACTGGCCACTATATTGAATTTTGATAAATCTTGTCATTGCTATTTATCGTTTTTCTCTCCAAAATAAATCGGTATGTTTTTACTGAAATACATTGAATTTCTTTAATCTGAAGATTCATAGTCTCAATATCACATTTTTTAGGGGGTGGGGTACCAGGGATTGAACTCAGGGGCATTCAACCACTTAGTCTCATCCCCAGTCCTATTTTGTATTTTATTTAGAGACTGAGTTCCCTAGTGCCTCACTTTTGCTGAGGTTGGCTTTGAACTTGTGTGTGATCCTCCTGCCTCAGTCTTCGGAGTCGCTGGGACTACAGGCGTGTGCCACCTCACAGAGTTTTCAGCACAATTTTTTAAAAAAATTTGGAAAGTGGATAATTTTAAGTAATGGATGTATCACTGAGTTTGTTCACAGGTCCCATGACCTTGCGTAGACCTCCCGACTCATATGCACCCCTCCCTGCCAGCTCACTATGGGGGTTTGGGCACTCCTGCCATAAATGAGTTTCAGCTTGCCTTTGACTTTTAAAAAAGGAATTTGCTGGGCTGGGGCTGTAGCTCAGTGGCAGAATGCTTGCCTAGCATATGTGAGTTACTGGGTTAGGTCCTCAGCACCACATATAAACAAATAAAATAAAGGCATTCTGTCCATACACAACTACAAAAAGCTTTGAAAAAAAAAAAGAAATTTGCTTTTTTGTGCTTTTTCTCCTTTTGGTAGAAGACACAGCCTTCCTGTTGTCCTAGGCTAATTCCTTCCCCTATGATCCAGAGAGATCCCATCATTGGTTATCTTGTCCCAAACCTGACCTATCACACAACTTCTCACACACCCTCAAAAACCTTCCTTTGCCTTTGACTTCTATTTATTGCGTAGTTCCTAACTTCCTATGGTAGCCAAGCATCTCTTTTTCTTTCACAGCTTCTATCACTGCAATCTGAAACTTACTCAACATGTTCCATGTTTTAATTTTACTTTGATTAACCACAATAAACCATATTCTTCCTACTTACAACTTTATCTTTCTTGTTCTTGAAAAAAGATTACAGAAGTTGGATAAATTCCCTATATTTTCATTAAATCCCCCCCCCCACGTCTATAAGAAGGAAAATGAACCAATTAGCCAAAGGCTGAAAGTGAAAACTATTAATTTTCCTCCAGGTTTCTCATTTTCAGAGTATGCAGAGATGCCAGAGATGCCTTATAATATTATTTTATTGAAAGAATGGCCCTACAATTTATTATTCCTTAAGACTAAATGGCCCCATAATGTAGTAGTTACTTGGATTTCAAAGCTCTGCCACAAAGGCGCTTATCTTCTCTGAAATTTACTTTTCCTTTCTGTGAGCTAAAGGTAAGAAAATGTAATTTAGTGGTGGTTTTGAGAAGCAAATGAGACAAGCATTGTAAAACCCTTAGCACAGTCTCTGGCATGTAACAGTATGAATATAGTTATTCCTCATTAATCATTGGTAATATCGTAGCTATTGCTATTTTTCTTGTAGCTACTATAATTATCGTTATTACTAATTGCAGCAGTGTTTGATTCTCTTTTTGCCTTTTATGCTTTCACAATTTTCTGTTAGGGATTTTTGTCTATTTACACAACACTTGTATTCTCTGAGTTTTGTTCATGAATCACTTTTCTTCCCCTCTACACATTCTCTCCAATTGATTCCATCCTTCTGCAGAATATTGACTGTCACTTGTATGCATCCTTTCTGTCAAGTTTTGGATGTACCCACCCAGATATCCAGCAGAGGCCACACATTTGCTATTTCCTAAAGAGCATGGATTTACTTCTTTCCAAGCCTAAAGAGGCAACAGTATCATTAGCACCAGATGTCCACATCAGGAATTGGGAATAAACTTACACTTTTTTTTTTTTTTTTAAATCTACTCATCAACTCATTACTCATGAACTCACATACTCTGTGCTAGGGAATATAACTATGACAAGATTTCAATTCTATGTCCTTACAAAACTCATAGCCTAACAAGTTTCAATTAATCACCCAAGTCCTATTAATTCTAACCCTTAACTATTCCCAGAATCTACCCTTCCTTCTGTTCTCTTATTCCTTACTTATATAGTTGGTCTTCCCCTGACTAGTCTGCATTCCTCTCTTTTTGGATACTGGGGATTGAACCCAGGAGTGCTATACCACTGAGCTACATCCCTACCCCCTTTTATTTTGAGAGAAGTTCTCATTAGTGCCCACCTAGCCTTGAACTTGCAATCCTCCTGCCTCAATATCCCAAGTTGCTGGGATTACAGGTGTGCACCGCAATGCCAGACCCCAGCTTCCCCCATTTTTTATTTTTTACTTTAGAGATGGTGTCACACTAAATTGTCTAGGCTGGCCTTCAATCCTCCTGCCTCATCCTCCCAAGTTGCTGGGATGACAGTCAGGTGCCACCTATCTTCTTTTAGATTTAAAAATTTTTTTGTGTGTGTGTGCTTGGGATTGAACCCAGGGCCTTGTGCATGTGATACAAGCACTCTACCAACTGAACTATATCCCCCAGCCCTTCTTTTAGTTTTAATTATGGTAAAATACATGTAACGAAATTACTTTCAACCATTTTTAAGCGTACAATTCAATGGTATTAAACACATTTGCATTGTTGTGCAATCATCACTACCATTCATCTCCAAATCTTTCATTTTGCAAACTGAGACTATGCTTATTAAACAATTCCTCATTCACCCCTTCCCTGAGCTCCTGGCAAGCACAATTGTGCTTTCTCTATAAATTTGACTACTCTTGCTACCTCAAATAAGTGGAATCGATACATTTGTCCTTTTGTGAATGACTTTCACTCAATACAATGTCTTCATTTCACTCACATTGAAGACTCTGTCAGGATTTCCTCCTTTGAAGTAATAATGAGGCTGAATAATATTACATTAAACGCATACATCACAATTTGTTTCTTTGCCCATCTAACTAAACTTATTTGGATAATAATCCTATAGTCCATAGTCCTATTAAGAGTCCAGCCTGTTTTGGGGACCTGGAAAAGTTATCACTGTACTGCTTGAAAGTTTCCCAACATTTCCTGATTTTATTTGACAGCCTATACTTCTTTGAGATGCTTTTTATTCAGAGATATATCTTCTGTCTCCCACAGAGCAGCGTGTCTTAGGGCCAGCATTGTGGTTAGATAGGAGAAGAGTGAGATAAAGGCCATAAATAGATTCATATTACCTTACTCAGAAGTATTTACAGGCCACTCCTGTGTGGCATGCATTGTCTCAGTCACTGTGGTTAACTACTCCATCCACGCTGGCCAGATGGCTCTTGGTGGAGAGACTGGATGAAAAGTGCTAAAATAGTGAGTTTGGCACCCCTTACATCCTACCCCAGGTGCTTGGAGAGAATTTGTGTTTTTCACTCCCATACAGGTATGGCCATGAAGCAAGAAAAGACAGAAGATGGACAGGAGGCTCCTCTCTCCT